>NC_056727.1:108103594-108396094 GCF_019279795.1 Protopterus annectens | reverse complement strand
ACTTTGCAATGTGGTTATGATTCACTGGAGGCTTCTTGCAGGGCCGCTGTTACAGGTTCCATTATTAGAAGACATGCTTGGTTAAAGGAACAGAACCTGCCTGATCATGTTAAAGCAAAATTATTAGATGCCCCTTTATAGCATGATACTTTGTTTGGTGCTAAAGCAGAAGAGGTGTTGAAGAAAATGGAGGATAAAGTGAAATCCACGCAGACAGTTAAGGATTTCTTACAGGTGCAACCACCCAGATTTAGCAGGAACTGGCCTTCTAAAAATTGGTCCATTCCGGTGTCTGACAGACCACAAAGAGGCAGATACAGGCGTCCCAGAGGCAGATCTCAGCCCCAAGGCTCATACAGGCCTAAACAATGGGGTGCTCCTACCTCCAAAAGCGGAGAAGACAAATTACAACCTTACAGGAAACAGTCCCAATGACTTTCCTCTGCCAGATCCAAGCACTTTTCTTTTGACAGCCCCCTTAGGGGGAAAACTAGCACTTTTTTCATCAAATTGGAAAATGATTACCCAAGACAAATGGGTCTTGAACATAGTGTACCAAGGCTACAGGTTCCATTTTCACACCCTACCAAGGTCAAAAGGTATGCCAGACCTGCCACACAATCAATGGGCAGAGGCACAAAAGCAAATTATAGCTCTCATGGACATGAGGGCCATTCAACAAGTACCACAACAAGAACAGGGGCAAAGATTTTACTCCAGACTTTTCTTAGTACCCAGAAAGGACAAAACCTGGAGACCAATACTGGACCTGTCTATACTAAACACGTTTCTGGATGTTTCAAAATTCAAGATGTTGACTCTACAGCAGCTACTGCCCATGCTGGGCAAGAAGGCTTGGCTCGTAACTTTGGACCTAAAAGAGGCATACCTGCATGCCCCAATCAGACAATCTTGCAGAGGATACCTCAGATTCATAGCTGGCTCAATGCACTACCAATTCTCTGCACTGCCCTTTGGCTTATCTACTGCGCCCAGGGTCTTCACAAAATGTCTGGCACCAGTAATTGCATTTTGCAGACAAAGAGGAATTCAAATATATCCCTACTTGGATGACTGCCTTATTCAAGCAGAGAACAAAGACATTCTTCTAAAACATCTGGCGTTTGTAAAAAGATTACTAATTTGCCTAGGGTACACAGTAAACGAAAATAAATCAAAACTAGTGCCCTCTCAAGAGATAATATTCCTGGGTGCAAGCTTAAATACAACTGCCCAGATGGCTTATCTCACGCCAGACAAACAAAGGCAACTGACTTCTTACTTCGAAAAATTGGCAACAAACACCCAGTTATCTTCAAGGAAAATCCTGCAGACTTTGGGTTTCATGGCATCCTGCATTCTACTAATTCCATATGCCAGACTGCATATGAGGAAACTACAATGGTATCTAAAAAGTGTTTGGACTCAGCATTGCCACAGCCTGGAGACAGTAATTACCATCATTCCCTGTCTGCAACAGGAGTTTCGATGGTGGGCAGAGGCCTGTCACCACAACAAGGGTCTGCCATTCAGTTTACCCACAGCCAGACAGACACTGACAGCGGATGCATCAGATTATGCCTGGGGGCCCATATGGCAGGAAAATGTATTCAGGGCACATGGCCTGCAAGACAGATGCATCTTCACATCAATCAAAAAGAGATGCTAGCTGTTCAGAATGCCCTGACAGTTTTCAAGGATCTACTTCATCCTGGACAGCCACTGATAAAGACAGACAATACTACGGTCATGTGGTACATAAACAAGCAGGGAGGTACACATTCCTACCCCCTGTACAGACAAGCAATGACCTTATGGGACACAGCATTGACTTATCAAGTTCACCTGCAAGCACAATTCCTGCCAGGAAAAACAAATACTCTGGCAGACGAACTAAGCAGAAACCTCATGGATCCCCATGAGTGGAAACTGGATCCACAAGTCTTCAGCATGATAACAAGGAAATTGGGATGCCCAGACATACATCTATTTGCCTCACCTCACAACTGCCAATTACAGAGATTTTGCACTAGGATTTATCACAAACAAGCATGGAGAGTGGACGCCCTATCCTTCAGCTGGGAAAATCTAACAGTATATGCCTTTCCTCCACTGCCTCTCTTTCCCTGGGTACTCCTAAAGGTCATGCAAGAGAAGCCAAACATGATACTGATTGCATCAGACTGGCCATGCCAGCACTGGTACCCATCCTAAAGAGCTTGTTTCAAGGTCTCAGCATGGATATTGCCTCAAACTTCTCACTTGCTGACCCAACAAAACAATCGAATCCTGCACAGCCAACTCAGGACCTTAAATCTGGCAGCATGGCGGATAATGTAGCCATTCAGAACACTCCTCTTTCAAAAGCTGTTATGGATGTTATCTTGGAGGCCAGGAGGTCCAGTACCAGAAAATCTTATGCAGAAAAATGGAAGAGATTCTGTGCTTGGAACCAGGAACAAGGCATTGACACGTATATACCAAATATCCCCTCAGATTTTACAATACCTAACTGAGATGCTGGACAAAGGCCTTTCTTTTTCATCAGTTAAGATTCATGCCTCTGCCATTTCAGCCCATTACAATACGGAACCACCTATCTTTTCTCATCCTTTAATAAGGCAGTACCTCAGAGGTGCCAAAAACATCAGGCCTCCAAGGAGAGCACCAATTCCGGCATGGGACCTCAATTATGTCTTGGAAAAACTCACACAGCCTCCTTTTGAGCCACCCTCAACAGCTGATATAAAATTCTTGTCTTGGAAAACAGCTCTGCTCGTAGCAATAACCTCTGCAAGACGAGTCTTGGAGTTGCAAGCACTCATGGCGGTGGAACCTTTTATCATTTTTCATCTAGACAGGGTTTCTCTGAGGACAAACCCTACCTTTATGCCTAAAGTGGTGTCCTGTGTGGCCCTCAACCAAACCATTCACTTGCCTACTTTCTATCTAAACCCACAGAACAAGGGTGAGAAAATTCTGCATTCTTTGGACATACACAGGCAGCTACGCTTCTACTTGGACAGAACTAAAGCTTTCAGAAAGACTGAGCAACTTTTAGTGTCATATGCTGCAGGATCACAAGGAAAGGCTATCTCAAAACAGACTATTTCTAAATGGATAGGCCATTGCATCCGTTTCTGCTATTCTCAACATGGCAAATCAGTGCCTAAGGGCATTAGGCCTCATTCTACCAGAGCAGCAGCCACTTCAGCAGCCTTCCTCAGAGGAGTACCAACCAAAGACATCCTAAGAGGCTGCAACTTGGAGTTCAGTGCACACTTTTACAAAGCACTACCACTTACCTCTTTACTGTAAATCCAGAGCAGGCTTTGCCACTGCAGTTCTGCAGGGCCTCATAGCCTCTCCTAATCCTATTTAGCCCAGCCACCCATCCTCAGCTTTGGGATTCAACCCAAGAGTAATGACTGTAACAGTGAAACATGATGAACATAGTACAGTTGTGTACCTACCATAAATGTAGATGTTCGAGTGTATTCACTGTTGCAGTCCAGGTTACCCACCCGCCATCCCCCCTTTTTCTTTGCTGGGACTTATCTGTACTTCTCTATCCTATATAACCTATGTGGTGTATTTGCTTGTAGATAAAGGAAATGTTTATTTTTGTGCATGCATACTTATTGGTATAATTTTTCAGCCTACCAGTTAGGGGGCACCTGACATCTGGGGCAAGAAAAACTGAAGAAAATGGCGTCGGCTGCATCTTTTATACCCCTGGCGCACTGACGTCAGGGAAGAAGCGACAGCAACCAATGCCGGACCTAGACTTTGGAATTCAGGCTGACTGCGGGTAGCCTGCCAGCAGGATAACCCAAGTGTAATGACTGCAACAGTGAATACACTCGAACATCTTTATGGTCGGTACACAACTGTACTTTATTAAGGCTGTATGATTGTTATACTTTTTTTTTCCAGTTTAAGATTAGTTATTTAGTTGCAAGATATCATGGCCGGTATTGCATTGATGGTGTAGCTTAGCACTGTTCCTGTCTCCCTAATAAATGTGATTCAGGTTAATCTGTTGTGATGTTCAGAAAACAGTACTGCAGCAACTAGAAACCACTGATGTTAAGTTGTCAATCTCGCCTTCATTCTTGCTGGATGGGTTCGGAGCCGATCCTCGGCTCCGACTCGACCTATACTAAAGCTCGAGAGCTATTTCTACCGGCTCGAGGCTACCCTATATCCCACAATGCTAGGTGCTAACTACCCAGATCTCATTTGCCGCTTCAGCTACGAGGTGCGTTTTCTTACTGGCTCTGCAGGTTAGATTTAATAATTCTTAAATTTCTCTATTTTAGTCAGTTTTTCAGACAGTTTTTGTTAGTACCCATCCCATTAGCTTCCCTTCTTAGCTTAACTTCCTTCCGGTCCCCTTTAATCCCTTAATTCCTAACCCCTTGTTTGGTTAAAAGGTTAGGCCTTTGGGCCCTTTCCCCTTTTCTTTAAATTGTCAGGTAAAATTGTTTGTGTGACTGACTTAGATTGTGTTAAGGGGTGTCTGTGTGTGTGTGTGTGTGTGTGTGTGTGTGTGTGTGTGTGATTTTTTTTTGTTGTCCTTTATTAGGATGTCTAAAGACACCAGAGTCTCAGGCTTCAAGAAGTGTGACTCGTGCTGTCAGAAAATGTCGCTGACAGACGGTCACACTTCTTGTGTTTATTGTCTGGGCCCTCTGCACCTGCAGGACTCTTGTTCTTTCTGTCATGCATTCAGTCCAAGAGTCCTGCAGGAACACGGAAATAAGTTAATTTTGAGTGGCTTATTAAAGCCTGAAGGTTCCCCGGCCAAGTCATCATCAGGGAAGCCTTCAAAGCCTTCCAAGCCGTCGGCTCCGTGTTCAGAGCCTTCGACTGGGGGTGCTCTGACTGCTACTACATCGGCTCCGGCTGGAGCCGATGTTTCTAAGACACAGTCTTCTTCATCGGCTCTGGCTGGAGTCGACGTTTCTTTAACGCAGTCTTCTACATCGGCTCGAGCCGGAGCCGATGTTTCTAAGACTAAGTCGGCGCCGATAGTTGTGTCGGTGCCATCTGCCAGCCATAAACGGTCCAGGTCTCCGTCCTTGGAATCTGTTCATTCGGCTCCGAGGTCTCCCTTACTCTCAGAGTGGAGCCATCGATCCCATTCCTCTAGGTCTTCCAGGCTCTCAGACCATGACCTCGAGAGGGTAGTTAGTAGACTTCTTAAGTCTCAGGCACTAGCCCAGATGTCCCATAGCCCTTCTCAACAGACAGTGGCTATTCCCACTCCATCTTCGATTCCTGCTCCGACTCTTCCCTTGAGTTCGGAGCCGGAGCTTGTCGGAGCCGTGGCCGTCGACATGTCAGAGCCGATACCTCACCTTTCGGCTCCATCGGTTCCGGTCTCTTCCATAGTACCATCCTTGGAGGGATCTGGGCGCATGGACTTCCTCATCGGCTCCGAGGGGGCGAGTGGCATCGGACCCTTGTCCGACCCCATTCTCCCTCTTGGAGCTTCGGTGCTGGTGAATTCGGCCCCAACATCGGCTTTGGAGACGTCCCTCTCGGTGCCGGGAGGGGTCGTTATCTCTTCGGAGTGGGGACCTTCTACCCTGCCTGATAGGGGTGCCTTTGAAGTCATGAGGAGCGTGCTGGCCCCTGTGCCTGCTCCACAGTCGGCTCCCTCAGCTCCTCCCTCTGTAGTGCCTCTCATTCCTGACCATAGAGATCCAATGCCTCAGGTTTCCCCATTGGGAATATCCTCCTCTTCCGAGGTTTCCCCTGATCCGTCAGGGGAACCCCCTCAGAAGAGGAAATGTAAGAGGAAGCATGTGGACTCCCCTGAGTCCATTACATCAGATACCGACTTGGATGAGTCGGAAGGGTCCCCACGGTCCCCCTCTGAGGATGTCTCCTTTTCAGACATCCTTGAGATCCTTAAGCAGAGGGGAAACTGGTCCACCCTTAATCCTTCCGAGGACGAGTCGGTTTACCTAGAGGCGTTTGGCTCTCGCCCTTCCACCTCCTGGGTGTCTCCGCCCTTTGACCCCCTCATGGAAGTGGTGGAGCAGAAGGCATGGACAGCCACTGATATGATGGAACCTACCCCACGGGGGCCCTCAAAATTCATAACAGCCCCTTCGGACAAATAGTTTTTAGACAAGGGTGTCCCGGTTGATGCCATGGTGGTGGCTGCAGCCACTAAGAAGGAACTGGCTGATCCTTAAGTACCTGTCCATCCTCCTAACAAGGAGTCTAGGACTATGGATAGGTACGGCAAGCGGATATTTTCTTCAGTGACCTTTGTCATGCGGTCGCTGAATTACCTGTGCCACTTCACCTGTCTTCAAAGAGACATGCTCAAAGAAGTGGGTGAGGCCCTACAGGATCCAATAGCTGCGGGGTTTCTAGACAAAATCAACTCCCAGCTGGCAACCCTGAATTCCATTGTCAACTCCTCCATGCGGCTTATTTCCTACGCGGCCGATGGGGCGAGTAGGGCTGCAGGCACAGGCGTGGCCTTACGGCGTCACGCCTGGATGCGGCTTTGTAACTTTGCAGACCCCTTCATGGCATCCTTCACTAACTCCCCCTTTGACGGTTCAGCTTTGTTTGGACCTCAGGTGAAGGATACTTTGGCCCGATGCGAGCAAGAAGGCAAGACTCTCTCTGCCGTGGGAGTCCGTTTTTCCACCCCGTTTAGACCATATCCTAAGGGTCAGAAGGGTGGGAAAATGTGGTTCCGTAAACCACAAGAGGTCATGCCTGACGCAAGAGGTCAGTTCCCCTCTAGTGGCAGGGGGGGGAACAATAATAGACACCGCCCTAGAGGCAGAGGAGGTCCGCAAAATCAGGGTAGCAGAGAGTCTCTCTGTGACAAACCCTTCCAGCATCCCTGAGAAGCTGCCCTACTGTCCGCCTTCGGAGGCAGTCGGGGGAAGGTTATCACTGTACCCAGAAGCCTGGCTTTCACTCACCCAAGACAAATGGGGTACGGTCGATTATATCCGAGGGTTACAAAATTCCCTTTATCCACACCCCAACTCAGCCTAAAGGGCCCCTTCCAGACGTTCCACCCAGTCTAAGGGAACAAGCAGTACTAGAAATATCAAAACTGCTAACAAAAAGAACCATCTAGCCAGTCCCAGCAGACCAACAAGGATCCGGAATCTACTCCAAGTTCTTTTTGGTACCAAAAAAGACAGGGGACTGGAGATCAATATTGGATCTCAGAAGTCTAAACAAGTCTGTAAGAAGAACGAAGTTCCGGATGGTCATGCTACAGTCCATTCTACCCTTTCTGGGTCAGGACGATTGGATGTGCTCAGTAGACCTTCAGGATGCGTACTACTACATCAAGATGCACAGGCGCTCCAGGAGGTTTCTCCACTTCCAGCTGGGAGCCAGTCACTACCAGTTCAGGGCCCTGCCATTTGGTCTCACTACAGCCCCCCCGAGTGTTCACCAAATGCATGGCAGCGGTTACAGCTCATCTGAGGCGTCAAGGATTCCAGGTGTTTCCATATCTAGACGACTGGCTCCTCACTGCCACCACCAGGCGTCAGCTTCTCCTCTCCAGAGATTACACCATTCATACTTGCAAAGGGCTAGGTATCGCCATAAATTTCGAAAAGTCTGCCTTGTCGCCTTGTCAGTCTATTACCTTCATAGGCACCATCTTGGACACAGTCCGGCTCTCCGCAAAACGAACCGAGCAAAGAGTTCTAGATATTCGCAGGCATGTTCACATCCTCCTTCAGAACAACAAAATCCAGGCCAGGTTTGTCCTGAAGGTATTGGGTCTCATGGCAGCAGCCATTACACTACTTCCCCTAGCTCGCTTTCATATGCGGATCCTTCAGTGGATACTTTTTTCCCAGTGGTCCTTTCAACAGCTTCCAATGTCACACAACATCTTAATAACCCTGTCTTGCAAGAAACACCTTTCTTGGTGGATGGACTCCCCTCAAGTCCTTCAGGGCAGACCACTTGTTCCTTCTCCCCCGGTCGCCATGGTGACAACGAACGCCTCCCTGGTCGGGTGGGGGGGCATTTTCAGGGCAGGATGGTCCAGGGCACATGGCAACCTTTCGAGTGCCACCTGCACATAAATGTCTTGGAGATGAGAGCAGTACTTTTAGCGTTGCAAGCCCTTCAGGACTCTCTTCCCATCGGGACTATTGCAGTTCAGATGGACAATATGTCCGTAGTGTGGTACATCAACAAGCAGGGCGGAACCAAGTCCTATCCCTTATGTCGAGAGGCACTCAGACTTTGGCAGTGGGCGATCTCCTCTCAGTGGTTTCTGATAGCAACACACATCCCCAGGAAATCCAACATCATAGCGGACAGGTTGAGCAGAGCCATTCTCATGCCACACGAGTGGTCTCTCAAGCAAGCAGTAGTGGAAGAAATTTTTCAGAAATGGGGTCGACCTTGCTGCGATCTTTTTGCAACACCTCAAAACAGCAAGTGCCATGACTTTTTCACTCTCTTCCCGGCCATCCCCCCAGAGATGCTCTAGTCCACGATTGGCCCCGGGGACTTCTGTATGCCTTTCCATTAATCACTCAGTTGATTCAGAAAGCTACCGCCTTGAGAGCTACGATGATCCTCATTGCTCCTTACTGGCCTCGACAGATATGGTTTCCGTTCCTGCATCGTTACCTCTTGAGGCAGCCCTGGCATCTGGACCCAGTGCCAGATCTCTTGACCCATCAGTCGGGACAGCTGCACCACTCTCTCCTATCTCTCAGCCTCACAGCTTGGTTGCTCCAATTCCAACCCTAGCCAGGCTTCCCCTTATTTCCCATTCTGTGCGTGACATCCTTATAGCTTCCCTCAAGTCATCTACCAGAAGGATTTATGCCAGCAAGTGGAAGCATTTTTCTTTCTGGGCAGGAGCTAGAAATATGGATCCTTTTACTGCCCCTATCGAATCAATCCTGGACTTCCTAGCCGAACTGTTTCACTCAGGGTCTTCTTCCTCCACTGTCAGAGTACAGTTAGCGGCTATTTCGAACTTTCATGTAGGCTTTTTGGACTCCAATATCATGTCCTATAAGTTTTGTAAAACCTTTCTTATATATATCTTTTTGCTTAAGCCCCCAATCAGAGACCCCCCACCACAGTGGGACTTAAATTTGGTTCTTACTTCCTTGATTCTTCCCCCCTTTGAACCTGCGGCTTCCTGCTCCTTGAAGTTGCTCTCTTGGAAGACTCTTTTTCTAGTCGCCATAACATCTGCGAGAAGAGTATCAGTGCTTCACGCCCTTTGCATTCGTCCACCTTATCTAGTTTTTCATAAAGACAGAGTGTCACTCAGGACTAACCCGTCCTTTTTACCCAAAGTTTCTTCTGAGATGAACCTAAACCAGACTATCGATCTCCCAGTTTTCTTCCCCAACTACTCCAACAGAGCGGAACAAAAGCTGCATTTTCTGGACATTCATCGTCAGCTTCGTTACTATCTGGATAGAACCAAGCAAGCTAGGAAATCTGAGCTGCTCTTCCTATCTTATGCGGCAGGGAAGAAAGGCCTTCCAGTTTCCAAAGTAACCCTTTCTAGATGGCTGGCCTCTGTGATTACTTTCATCTATGACCTCAGACGCCAAAAGCTACCGTCAAGACCCAGGGCTCACTCAGCTAGAGCATTAGCTACGTCAATAGCTTTTCAGGCTAGATTACCAATAGATTCCATTTGTGCGGCAGCCACATGGGCCTCTCCTCATACCTTTATCTCTCATTACAGATTAGACATGGCCTCCCGAAGCCGGGCTAATTTTGGTTCCACCGTTCTCAAGAGTCTGTTCCGATGAGTCACCCAGGGTGAAGGTGCTAGGGACGCGGTCCCATCCAGCAAGAATGAAGGCGAGATCGACAACTTAACATTGAGAAGTTATGTACCTACCATAACGTTCCATGTTAGTTGTCTTCTTCTCGCCTTCTTTCTTGCGTCCCACCCCCATCCCCCTAGCCTGGACAGACCTAAGGATCCTTGGGGATCTTCTTTCTGCCTCAGTATTAGCCCCCTTGGCTATCTTTTACTGGTAAGCTATAAGTCTAGGTGACTTACGAGTGAGGTTTCCTCTTCTCCTTATTTTGGAGATCAGAACTGCTATGGTTTCAGCTATCAAATGAGATCTGGGTAGTTAGCGCCTAGCATTGTGGGATATAGGGTAGCCTCGAGCCGCAAAGAAGGCGAGAAGAAGACAACTAACATGGAACGGGTATGGTAGGTACATAACTTCTCATTTTAAACTGCAGGACTTTTTTCAGTTTCTTTGATTTTATTGTATGTACCCTAGTAAAGTGTGTGAACTGGTGAATGTGAGTTAACATATTTTTTATTGTATAATTGTAGGTTTAAGGATGTAATTACATGACATATTTCATAAGCATGACTGCATTTTTATTACATTTTAGTGTTTTGACGTACGTATTTATGATTGATTTGTCATTGCCGAATACTCTTCCATCCCGGTCCCCACGAACTTCTGAGTTTATTTCTCGTGTTTTTGTTGGACTTAAGCCTTTGATGGAGGCTGATGAAGAAATTCAGAACCATGTAGTGGAAGACAATGGCATCTGCGAACAGGATGAACGAACTCAGGCAATCAAACTCTTAAAAACTGGTATGCAACAAATTCTGTGAATGCATATAAATTTGCTAAGCATAAATGATTTTAAAACGTTCCTCTGAGCTAAAGCTGCACCTACCTTGTTATTTTTGTACTCATCAGCAGGGGCACCAATTTAGTGTTGACTAGCATGATGGAAGTCTGTTATCACTAATGAAGATTCAGTGAGTGCAGTCACATCTGAAAGTTTAAGGTGATTGCCGTTTTTAATG
Source organism: Protopterus annectens (assembly GCF_019279795.1). Lineage (NCBI taxonomy): Eukaryota > Metazoa > Chordata > Ceratodontiformes > Protopteridae > Protopterus > Protopterus annectens. Next base: position 108,385,260 of record NC_056727.1, on the reverse strand, counting down.
TATTTGTAAATAGGCAGACCAGTCTACCTCCATGTCCCAAGTGTAGGAAAGTAAGTAAACCAGCTGCAGTACAGATTTCTGCAGGTCTTTATACACCAGTCTGGTCCAAAGTGGATGGTCCTAAACAGTCGTGTATACTTTTCAGTATCTGATGAGACTTTGTCTGTTGTGAGCCCATCCTTAAGGAGCACATTTTGATATCACCAGACTAGATGCAAGTTGATCATAACCAGACACTGTCCGGCATGGGCCACTGTATGTATCAGAATGATGAATCTTGACAAGTAATGCTTGCTTTTCATTTTCTTGTCTTTTTTTGTATATTAGCCGAGCCTAAACCTTCTCCTACCGAGGTGGGGAAAGGGTGGGTATCCCTCTCCCTTAGTCTCATAGCATGAGATTCTGCAGATCAGGAGATCCTTGTATGATAGAAAAGAAAAACTATTCAGACCTCCTCTCCCTGTATTTCTCCTCATGTGGCCCCTCTTTTGAGAGAATCTGAGACTGATGAAGTTCTGTATATACTACCTTTCACTACTCTGCCCTCTGACAATCATTAAAAAATTGGAGTCAGCCAGTTCTATTCATTCCACTTTTACTAATTTAGATGTGGAGAGCTGGAAGACTTCCTTGACTTTTGTATCAAGGAGGGGTCTGGTAAATATTCTTACCGTGGCTTTTTCAAGAGACTGTTTCATGGCCTGCTCTGACATTGTTATTATGCATTGGCAATGACATCAGGCTTAGGAATGTGCCTGCACTACATGAAGAGCTTAGGTTGTCTTCATTTGAGGATAAGTTCAAGCAGTCCATTCTGAATGGTCCTCTTCAGGTGAGATGTCCAGACTGGATAGGCTTCCCAAACTTGGATGACGACTTTTTAAAAGTGGAAACAAGCATTGACCACCACAAAAAGTCTTTAGGATGCACAGATTAATCGCTTGCTGCTCTTTTTCAGTGCCACTCTCACCACAAAATGAGGGTGGGTCCTCAGGAGGTGTCTCCTATGTCTTTTTCCAAGTTTGTTCCAGTTTAGAATACCATCATCACAAGCCATTTGGTTCTAGAAGTGGTCACAGATGGCCATGTCTTAGAATTAAGATCCAGTGTTGTCTTCTCAATCTGATCCCATCCTATGGGTTATCAGATTCAGGTTGGATTCTAAGCTGTCTGTATTCAGAATCTTCTGACTCAGAGCTCTTCCCCCTATACCTATGATCCTCTACTGTAGCACCTTCTCCTCAAAACTTGTTTGCTAACATCCTGCTCGGATTTTGGATGATGAGGTCTGCCTCATTGCATACTTTAGATAACTATTTGATAATATTTCAAACCACCTTTTTTCCTCTACTCTTTTTCTGATAGTTGTAGGATAATTATCTTAAAAGTGTTAGTAGTAGTGGTAGGCTTAGTTTTAGTTCTAGTGGTAGATTTGCTGTGTGGTGTGTCTTGGCATTACCACCTTTGTTCCATAACTCTTTAGGTTGTTATGGTTAAAGTTGTGTGAAAAGTTTTCTCTTTATAGTGTGCTGAATTTTACTCTGACTACTTTATTTTTGATAGCAGATATTTAGTGGTATTTGCAGTGTCTTATCTTGTTAGGTAGGTAGGGTTTGTAGTTGTTTCTGGTTATCATTGTGTATTGGTGTGTTTTTATGGTACCCCCTGGGATAAACAGGTGTAAGGCTTTGGACTACTAGAAGTGTGTGCAGTGTGGACATGAACTGCCTCCACAGGATACCCATAACAAATGTGTGTACTTTTAGGGTACCTCTCCCTTAGAGACTAATTGTGTGGCATGTGCCACACATTTGGTGCTTGCACCATTAATTAGGAAAGTGCTAAGCTTGTGTTCAAGGGCATTCTCAAGCCATCATCTACCTCTGTCTCCTCTCCCTCTCAGAGTGAGAAATCTGGAAGGAAGGAGAAAGAGTTTTCCAAAGCCATGGACTAAAACTGAATGCCAAGAAAATGCATAATAGTATCCTTCTGGAAGTCATCCACCCCTGGTAACTGTCATATTGATAACACACCCCATATAGTTGACCCAGTAGTCAGGGACTTAAGTACATACACAGACAGTAATCTAGCCTTTGACTATCACGTGTCTACAGTAGTAAGGAAATAATTTTATATTGCGCAACTTATGAACAAAGGTATTTGGCATTCATCAGACCTATCACTGATTACAGTGCCCCCATGTTTTGTACCTAACCAGGCATATCCAACAAATGGAATGTTTGCAAAGGTTCCTCACTAAAAGAATACAGGGCATAAGTAAAATGTCTTATGCAGAATGCCTCATTTCCCTGTTCCTGTCCCTGTATTCTGTCTTCTGTAGGCTGTTAAGGGGAGATCTATTTCTGGCATACAGGACATTGTCACACCCCACTCTGATGGACCTCCTGCATATCCATGATGGACCTCCTGCATATCCACAAAACAAACAGCACCAGAATTACCCATTCTAAAGACTTTAACCTTGCCTGTGATATAAATAGGACTTGCTGGAGAGGCTGGTATGTATCCCAGAGATTACCCCGTCCCTGGAACAGGCTCCCCATCCATGTGAAGCAGAGATGTTCTTCATGTTTCACTGTTGCAGTCATCACATGTGGGTTATCCCTGCTGTGGTAGCCCTTGGCCAGCCTGAATACCAGAGTCATTGTTTTTCTGCGTCAGCTGCAGTCGCCTGTAGTCTGATGTCAGATCGTCAGTGCTGTAAAGCAAAGCAGCTAACACCATTACATCAGTTTTTTTTGCCAGTGAGCCTGTAGCAGAAGCAGTTTGCAAGAATGCCAGTCGGTCGCTACCAGAGTTTGAATTTCAGCTGAAAATGTCTAAAGATAAGTACCCCGTTAGGGACCCTTTTTTCTTGCACTAACCGATGTCCGAAAAAGTTAACAATAGTCTCGCCTGTGGAAAGCAGATCCCACGCTGAGACTTCCATTCTTACTGCGTCACTTGTTTAGGCCCAGACCATGGTGTTCCCCATTGCCAGTTCTGTGCCCTCTTTAACACGAGAACCATTCGCTGTAGAGCTCTTATTGTAGACTGGTATTTTCATCTTCCATCTTCGCATTCTGAAATAGCGTCCGTCAGCCAACCATCATTGGACATTCTGAAAAAATGCAGAGATAAAGATAGAGACAGACCACACAAGGCTGAGCCTTCCGACGACTCTACCACTAAGCAGGTCGTCAGTTCTCCGGAATTCAGTGAGGTGCTTTCGCAGCACCTGATGCCCGATTCGATATCTACATAGGCCTCTACCGAGACCCTTTCGGAGTCCGGTATGCCGCAGATATCTTCTTCGTCTTCCAAGCCTTTGGCTGTCTCTGCCTCGGTTGTGTCCAGAGTGGTGACACAGGCACCGGCTTCGAAGGAGGACTTTCGCACTACCGAATCTAGACAAAACCCGACGTCTTCTCATCCAGCTGCCATTTCTCTCAGACCAACGGATACTCTTAGGCCTAGAAGCCAGGCCACTCCGAGAAAATCTGCCTCTAGCCACCATCTTGCTCCTACTCCACCACCCCAAGCACAAATGCTTAAAATGGCGGAGGATTTCATCTCCCTTATCAGGGGTAGTCAGGCCACAACTTCTAAAAGGAAAAGACACCCTTCTCCAGAAATTATGACAGAACAGGATTCTGAGGAATCTGACTATTCAGATTTTGAAGTGGAACAACAATGTCTAACTGCTTATGAGGATTCAGATGCAGAGGAATCCATTCTTTCTGCCTCCCCACTAGAAGACCTTTCCTTTTGGGAAATCCTTCACATCCTCATGGAACATTTCCAATGGGAATCTCAGGATTTCCCCCAGTCTAAGAAAAGACTTAGAGAGTTTCTGGACCTGCCCAGCACAGACCCCTGGCCATCTTCCCTATTTTAGAAGTGGTGGATGATGTTTTCCATGAATCCAGCTTAGCCCCTGATGCCCTCCCACCTGTTCCCAGTAAACCTGACCGGTATTACAGAGTACTGGATTCTCACAAATACCTGTACAGAAATCCTGCTGCAGACCCAGAGGGCATTACATAGGGACCTAAAGGAGCTAAGACTAGTTCTCCTGAGAATCCTATTCCTTCTGACAAGGATTCCAGAGCTCTGGACAGATGGGGTAAAAAAGTATACACCTCTGCAACCTTAGCTATCAGAGGACTCATCTGTCAGTTCCATATGTTAAAATATCAACACACTTTGGAACTATTAAAACAAAAGATTTCAACCTTTCCTGACTGTGCCAGTTTGAAAGAGTTCGCAGATTTACTGCACTCTACTTGTCAAGTGGCCAAACATTCATTACACTGTGTATATGACACCCTAGAAGTCTCTAGCAGGGCAGCAGTGTCAGGATCTGTCATTAGGAGACATGCATGGTTAAACAACCTCTCCCTGATCATGTCAAGTCTAAACTAATTGATGCACCCCTGGATAAGGACCATTTGCTTGGAGTAAAAGCAGAGGAGGTGCTTAAAAAGATGGAAGACAAAGCAAAATCTCTGCAAACAGTAAAAGATTTCTTTCAGGTTCATCCTCCCAGGTTCAGCAGGAACATTCCCTCTAAGCACTGGTCCTTCCCTGCACCTAGCATACAGGACCAAGGTAAGCCCCACAGGGACAGACCATCCAGGCCCCTATACCAGGGGCAGCAGACAACCAAACAGTGGACCACTTCTGCCCTAAATGCAGGGAGTTCTAAGCCACCCTTCTATGGCAAAAAGTCCCAATGACTCCCTCTCCCCCCTCTGCCTTCCTTTCATTCACTAAAAGCTAGGAGGAAGGCTTTCCCTCTGCAAAGAAAATTGGCTTTCTGTAACAAAGGACTAATGGGTCTTTAAGATAATTTTTCAGGGATACAAATTCTCTTTCAACAAACTCCCAAATCCAAGAGGGTACCCAGACTTGCCTCCAAATCAGTGGGCAGAGGCATTGAAACAGGTCCAAACTCTCATATCCCAGGAGGCAACAGAACCTGTCCCCTCAGATCAAACAGGCAAAGGCTTTTATTCCAACTATACCTTGTTCCCAGAAAAGAGGGCACTTGGCACCTCATCCTGGATCTATCCAGTCTGAACACCTCTCTGGTGGTCCCCAGATTCAGAATGCTAACTTTGCAGCAGCTGCTGCCTATGCTGACAAATAATGCCTGGCTAGTGACCCTAGACCTAAAATATGCCTACCTCCACATCCCCATAAGGGAATCCTGCAGGAAATTCCTGTGCTTCAGAATAGGCTGGCAACACTTTCAGTTCTCTCTGCTACACTTTGGCTTTTCTACTGCATCCAGAGTATTCACCAAATACTTAGCCCCGGCCATCGCATTTTGCAGACAGAGAAATATACAGATTTACCCTTATCATTCAGGCAGAGTGCAAAGAAAAGCTGCTCCAGGACCTGGTCTTTGTCAAAACCCTCCTAACATCCCTAGGGTTCACCATAAACAAGAAGAAATCAAAGCAAACACCCTCCAGGAAGATCAATTTCTTGGGAGCACTGCTGGACACAGCATCCCAAACGGCCTTCCTATCCCCAGAATAGCAGAGCTTCCTGCCTCTCTACTTTACCCAGCTGGCTTCCAGAAGTCACCTCTTTGCGAGGAAGTTCCTGCGAGCCTTGGGGTACATGGCATCTTGCATCCTTCCTCTGGCCAGGCTTCATATGAGGAAACTTCTGTGGTGTCTAAAGAACTTTTGGTGTCCGCACTCTCAGCCTCTAGAGATCTCTGTCCCTCTGATCCCATTTATAAGGGTCGAGTTTCTCTGGTGGGCAGGGGCCTGTGCCAAGAACAAGGGTCATCTCTTCATCCTCCAACCTACAGGCCCAACCATTACCAACGACGCCTCAGTCATTGTTTGGGGCGCTCACCTAGCAGCCAGGTGCACCTAAGGTCTTTGAGATGCCCAGCACCTTCCCTTACACATCAATCAGAAATAAATGATCGCAGCACAAAAAGCTCTGACATCCTTCAAACCCCATCTCAGGTTAGGGTTCTCCTTATAAAAACAGACAACACCACAGTAATGTGGTATAGCAACAAACAAGGAGGAACCCAATCTTACCGTCTGTGCAGGCTACCCATGAATCACTGGCTGACAGCCACCTCCATGAGTGTACACCTAATTGCCCAATACCTACCAGGGGTCAAAAACACCCTGGCAGACCACCTAAGCAGAAACTTACTGGACCCCCACGAATGGCAGCTCCACAGAAAAATCTGTCAGCATGGCTAATACTTCAAAAGCAAACATTAGACATTATCACAGAGGCCAGAAGGCCCAGCACCAGAAAATCTTACACAGGAAAATGGAAAAAATTCTGCTCCTGGAGCCAGTCCAGAGGGGCCAGTACCTCACATCCTTCCATCCCTCTTATCTTGGACTATATAGCCGAGTTACTCAATAGTGGCCTCTCCTTCTTTTCTATTAAAATCCATGCTTCAGCCATTTCAGCTCATTTCGATTCAGACCAACATTCTTCTCACATCTTTTGATTAAACAACTCCTCAGAGGACTTCTAATATCAGCTCTCCCAGAAGGCCTACCAAGCCAACCTGGGACCTGAATTATGTTTTAGAAAACTAACCTTACCTCCATTCGAACCTGCTGCTTCAGCAGAATTGAAATACCTCTCCTGGAATACTGCTTTCCTACTAGCTATCACCTGAGCCAGAAGGGTTTCAGAACTTCAGGCTGTCATGGCTGTTGAGCCCTTCATCATTTTCCATGCAGACAGGGTCTCCCTGAGAACTAACCCCTCCTTTATGCCCAAGGTGGTATCTGATGTGACCCTTAACCAGGCCATACATCTACCCACCTTCTTTCCCAACCCTCAAAACAAGGGGGAAAGAAGCCTGCACTCACTAGATGTGCACAGAAAACTCCGAAACTAGCTGGACAGTACTAAACCAATCAGAAAAACAGACCAGCTTATCATCAGCTTTGCCCCAGGGGCAGAGTGGTAGCCCATTTCCAAGCAAACCATTTCCAAGTGGATATCACACACTATCCATTTCTGCTACAGACTACATGAGAAATCACCCCCTAAGTCTATTCATACCCATTCCACTAGGGCAGACTCCACTTCCACAGCATCCCTCAGAGGAGTCCCCACCAGGGACTTCTTGGAAGCTGCCACCTGGACCTCTAGCCATACCTTTACAAAATATTACCACCTCCCTCTTTTCTCTAAGTCTAGGGCAGGGTTTGCCTCTGCAGTTCTGCAGGGCTTGCTGACCCATGCCTAGGGCTCTAACCTATCTGTCCACCCCTCTCCTCAGCTTTGGGAATCCTCCCACAGGTGATGACTGCAACAGTGAAACGTGAAGAACATTCTACAGTTGTGTACACTTAACCATAAACGTAGTTGTTTGAATGCATTCACTGTTGCAGTCCTGGTTTCCCTCCCTCCATCCCCCTTATATCCTCTTTACCTGGGGGACATAAGCTTCCAACGGTGGCTTTTAGCCACCAGGACCACTTTACCTCATTTCCTTGTGCTTCTGACGGGTTAGGGCAAGAAAAACTGATGTAATGGTGTCAGCTGCCTTGCTTTATAGCACTGACGACCTGACGTCAGACTACAGGCGACTGCAGCCGAGACAGAAAAACATTGACTCTGGTATTTGGGCCAGCCAAGGGCTACCACAGTAGGGATAACCCACAGGTGATGACTGCAACAGTGAATACACTTGGAACATCAACATTTATGGTAAGTGTACACAACTGTACTTTCCTCCCTAACCCAGTTCAAGTGTAACTTGGTCAATTGGAGGGGGAACAGGAAATTCATTCCTGGCTTTGCACCTATGTCTATATTGGACATAGGCAACCTGTAAGTGGTTCATCCCCCAAGCCCCTGTTGGTAAATGTTTCATCTCCCAAGTTCCTGCTTACACTTCAGAAGGGTACCAGAATTCTTTAGAGATTTGAGATGTATGGCTAGGCTTAAAAAAGCCATTGCGGTCTTTAGCCTAGTAAACACCTATGAAGCTATAAAGATTCTAAGACCCATGAAAATGAGTAGGAGGGTTGCAAATGACCCTCTTCATCTTTGGACGATTCATTGGAGCTGAAAATACATCACCCTTTGTGTCTGAGCTCTTCGAGTCTCTTGTTGCTGGGTTTTTCCCAACCCACGGTACTTATCATATCAGAGTCTTCTAACTCTCCAGCCCTTAGAATACATAATTCCTTTCTGACGAAGGACCAGACAACAACTTTGGGCAGACTGCAGTCCTCCTCCTTCCCTATTACTCATGCAGAGTTTCTTCCAGGGCCATCTCTTTCTCCCCTTGGGTCCAGTCTTCCCTCTCTTGGATCCATCCTTCAGATACAACGTCAACAAAGAGGTCATTGATGCCACCTTCAGTAGCCTCTTCCTTTAGATCTGCTAGGTCAGTCTGGAGCCTCACCCTCAGACTTGGATCAGCTGATGAGATCCAGTTCAAATTCAGTTATGAATTTTCCCAGCTTCTTTAGCCCAGGCCTAAGGTGTCTGCTGCCATCACAATTGTTCCTGCGGTTCCTGGGTTTTCAGGTCTAACTATGCTGCCTTTCTCACTGCCAGAGCCAAAGGCTTGCCGCTTCAGGCACTGACACCATCCATGGCATTCTCAACTTTGGTATTGTCAGAGCGGGGTGCTCCTTGAATCCAGACTGTAAGAGCCGGTGCCCCAGGATCAAGGGTCGACCTTCTAGATTTCAGAGTCATCCTTGCCCATGCTTTGGCTCTTGATAGTCTGGTTCCAGTCTTAGCATCAGAGCCAACTGCGTCTGCACCAGGCACTGGTTTCTTGATCAGGTCCACGAATCCAAGGAGCACTAAAACCAGTCGTCCAGCTTCAGTTTCAGTGTTCGACATTGTGGAGAGGATCCTGGCTTTCTCATAGATGGAGACTTCGGCAGTGCCTTCACATCTGCCCTAATGTATCTGGTCTGTGCCTGCGGATCTACATCAGATGCCTTGGGCACAGCCTATGCCCTTTTGACCCTAGGCTCCACTGTACTCTTGTCACCCTGCTTCATCCTTGTTCCAGCCTGCTTCCCTACCTAGGGAAGAGAAAGTGTAAGTGGTAGCAGTTGCCTTCCCTTGAGGAATCCCTCACAGAGGACACTGACCTCGATGAAGGTAAAGGCTCTCCCAAATCTCTCCAGAATGACACCTCCTTTGACGATTTGATGGAATTATTGAGACAGTGTGGGGGCTGGACCACAGAAGCCCCTCCCAAGAAGAGTGACTATCTCTGGTGGCCTTTGGCCCAGGCCCATCCACATCCTGGGTGGTCCTCTTGCCAGATGCTCTTATAGAACTGGTATCTCGGAGGGCTTGGAGAGAGAACTTAATATGGTGGAAGCTGTCCCCAATGAGACAAACACGATTTTAGCCCCTCCTAAGGACAGACCCCAGTGGAGTAAGGATATGGCTGTAGATGCCATTATGATTACAGCAGCCACTTAAAAGAACATCTCCAAAGAGAGTTCCTTGGTCCTTCTGCCCAACAGGTAGTCTTTGGCACTGAACCATTTGGGAAAGCACACCTATGCTTCAGCCACCTTCACCTTGTGTGCTCTGAATTATCTTGCCTGCTTGGCAAGACTTCAGCAAGACCCTGTAGCTGAAGTGTTAAAGGTTGTCATGACTCAGCAGCCTGTGATGGCCCAGAAGATGCTTTAGGCTGAACTGTGCACTATGTCGTTTATATTTAACGTTTCCATGAGGCTGCTGTCTAACATGGCCAAGAGGAAGCCCTGTGCAGCAGGCACTAGCATTGCTATGTGTTGTCATGCCTGGATGTACTTATGCAGTTTTGCAGATTGTTTTAATGTGTTCTTTGTTAATGCACCTTTTAACAGTTCTTCCCTTTTTGGGCCAAAGGACAAGGACACTCTTATTAAGAACAAGCAGGATGGAAAGACACTGACTGCCATCAGAGTTCTTTTTTGACCCTTTAATGGTACTTCTGCAGGAACCATAAGGGTGGGAAGCATCTCTTTTTTTCTCGAAGTGCAGGTCCCTCCCCCATGGCATGGGTAACCATAACAGATGCCACCCAGCAAGGCAGGGAGAGTCCACAGAAGCAGGGCTTCAGCAGGGCATTCTCTGGTAGCCCTTGGATCCCCAGAAGGGTCACCCGACCACCCTTGTCTGTAGGCAGTCAGGGGTCACTTGGCTGTTTACCCAAAAGCTTGGAAGCTATTACCTCAGATGCATGGGTGTTGAGAGTCGTGTCCAGAGGTTACACTATTCCCTTTATGTTCACTCTAAACGATTCACAAAAATCCCTTCTGGATGTTCATACCACCATAGAAGTGACATAGCAGTGGAGATTCAAACACTGCTGGTTAGCCAAGTCATCCAAGTGGTTCCTCCAAACCAGCAAGGATCTGGGGTCTATTCTATTTGATTTTAAAGAAAAACATAGACCTCAGGCCTACTCTGAGTTTCAGCAAATTGAACCATTTTCTCAACAGACCAAATTATGGATGGTCACAATGCAGTCCATTCTACCTGTTATGAGAGGAATAACTGGATGTGCTTGGTGGATCTCAAAGATGCCTACCATTACATAAAGACAAAGAGGCCCTCCAGGAGATTCCTGTGCTTTTGGGTGTGGGCAAATAATTATCATTTTCTGGCTCTCTTAGGTCTCACCACACCTCCCCAGGTGTACGCCAAATATATGGCAGTAGTGGTTGCCTAGCTGAAGCTGCAGAAGTTTCAGGCCTTTCCTCACCTGGATGATTGGCTGATAACCACTTCCACAAAGGCATCCCTCATCAAAGCCCAAGAGTCATTACTCCAGCTGTGTCTGTCCTTGGGCATAACAGTGAATCATGAAACATCCAGCCTAGAACAAGCTAATGTGTTAGAGTTTATCTGGTGACATTTGGAGAAGGTCACTCAGAAAGCCAAGCTCCTGTTTTCAGGGTTAAGTTCCTTTATCTACAGGCTTCTCATATTCTCCTGGTTCCCAGGCCTTCTACTACTACAATACTTCATCTTCTTGGGCACATGGCAGCTTCTGTTTGCCTTGTACCTCTTGGGAGATTCCAAATGAGGGTTTTGCAGTTGACTTGTAGTTCACTTGTCCTACCTGACTCATCCCATGGACTTTCTAGTGATTCTTACAGGTTTTTGTCGCAACCACATTTGATAGCGGTTGGGGTTCCCACTGGTTGTAACAGGGCAACCTTTTGTTCTTCTTCATCCCTTGGCCACGGTTACTATAGACACTTTTCTCTCCTGAGGTGGGGGAGGGGGCATTTTGAGGAGAAGACTGTCAAAAGTACCTGGTCAAGGTACAAGACCAGTCTTCACATCATTATTTTGGCATTGAGGGTTGTCCTCCTAGCATTGCAGGCATTTCAGTACCTCCTCCCCAGGGGTGTGATTGCCATACAGACTGAAAACATGTCAGTGGTATGGTGTCTGAACAAGCAAGGAGGGACTCGCTCCTCTCCCCTGTGTTGAGAGGCCATTAGAGGTTGGCAATGGGCGATGTCTTCTCAAAGGTTTCTGATCACAGGGCATATCCTGAAGAGATCTAACGTCTTAGTGAACAGCTTGAGCAGGAACATTCTTCTGCCTCACGAGTGGTCCCATTTTCTAGTAATTGCTTTTTTCATAGCCAGTAGAATTCAATTTAATAAGGCCTTGCTGTGTCTAGGCAATTCAGATCTTGTGTTCCAGCTCAAAAGAGTAATTTCCTTAGTTACAGCCATTTGCTTCCCCAGTATTTCTGACAAATGTACTCTGCAGGGAATTTTTAAAATCTGCCTACTCATTGCACTCTCAAATGACTGGTTCCCATTTACTTCTTTCTTCCCCATCACACATCCAATGTTTGCTATATACTTGAGTAAAAAGTCTTTCAAGTCTGCTTTGAGTATAAAACTACTTATGCAAACACTTTCAAGCAAAAATCCTAAACCACCTGAATTTTTTTTACATACTTGGGAGCTGTATGTGTTCTCCCATTGTTCCAATTTAAACAATTCCTTTTCCAGTCTTTCTTGCAAGTCTTTACTAACCTCCTCTGATTGATTCTTGTAGATATTCAGTATTTTATATGCCCTAATAATTATTCTTTAACAGCAGCTTCTGGTCTGGATTAGACTAAAGACTCTACCAGAACTGGTCTTTCACTTAGGATTCCCCTATCCCTTTTTGTTTGCCTATTTTGTAATATTAGTCCCTTTTAGGGAGGGCAGTCTCAACCTGTAGTCTAAACCAGCGGTCTCCAACCACTGGGACATACAGGAAGAATAAAAAAAATTTTTATGTTGGGCACCCAACTATTCAGAAAAAGTGTGTGTGTGTGTGAATGCATGCATGCATGCATGAAAGCAGAATGTGTGTATATCAAAGTGAACAGTGAGATCGATCAAGCCATTATTTTACACTCACTAAGCAGCGCTTTTGCTGTTTAGCGAGTGTAAAATAATAAATGAAACCGAAAAAAAGTGTGTGTGTGTGTGTGTGTGTGTGTGTGTGTGTGTGTGTGTGTGTGTGTGTGCGTTTCTGTCTGCATATATGAGTGAATGCATGCACAAAATCAGAAGAGACTGTGTGTGTGTGTGTGTGTGTGTGTGTGTGTGTGTGTGTGTGTGTGTGTGTGTGTGTGTGTGTGAGAAAGACAGAGAGAGAGTGAAGAGTGAGAGCGATTCCTGGCAGCATCAGATAAGAGGTTTGCATACCTCTCGACTATACCTCTCAACCTCTCTGTACAAGAAATCTGGACAGAGCCACAGTTAATGAGGGACAAATGACCAAAAATAAGGACAGATTTTAAATATCCCTCTTATAAATTTAGAAAGTTGATAGAACAACAGGGTTTCCATTAGCATGTATCATCGCAATGATATGAAGTCTGAAACTCAAATGTCTTTAATTATTTAATTCCTTCAATCCCCAGTCATTTGCCAGAAAGCTACATGTTTGAGGATGAGATCCAAACATACAAACCAAAAATCTACACATTCTGCAAAAATCCAAACAGTTGAAAGGTGTGCTGTGTTGATACTTAGCTCAAGATATCTGAATAAACCTAAAATAAACTGGGGACAAAGGCTCAAAATAAGACTGTATTTTACTTGATTATTAGGATTTGTGTTAGCATACATTTTCTGAAACAGATGTGGGCATGAGAGACTGAGTGAGAGCGACAGTAAAGAGGTTTGCATACCTCTGGACCTTTCGGCTGAAGAAATCTGGATAAACCCAAAAATAGAGGGTACAAAGGCTCAAAAATAGGAACAGATTTTAATTACTGCTCTTATAAAATTACAAACTTGTTTAAATAAAAAGGTTTGTGTTGGTATGAATTTTCTGAAGAAAATAATAGTCTGAAACTCAAATGTAAGCCATTATTTAGTAACTTCGATCTCCAATGAGTGGCAACAAAGGAAACGTTTTAGGAGTAAGGGACCAAAAAATAAAGTAAATGCCTGGTTATTTTTTTAAGTATATTTTGGATGTAAAATGCTTCTTCCAACACTGTTAACATATGCTACATCAAGTTTGAAACATTAGGCTGTGGAACTATTTTACATAAAAAATATATAAAAAAAAATAATAAAGTACTTAAATAAGTATAACACAACAATTTTACAGAGATCCCATTCTGTAAGTGCAGTAATGCCCCTCTGCCGCATAACACCCTTGGGCAGGGGGCCTCATAATCCCCCTGGGTGGGCGTTATTTGCACATTAACACACACACCCTGTTGAGTGTTAATGCTTGCTGCTTATGCATGCATGATGGCTGGTCCATGGAAAGTTGTCTTACATGAAACTAGTCAATGGTGCAAAAAAGGTTGGAGACCACTGGTCTAAACTATTTCTTGGCCTCATCCCACTATATTACCTTTCTTTCTCTAGTTATTTGCTCCTAATTCCTTGGTTCCTTTGCCAGTTTTCTCCAGTAAATTCCAGCCCCCTCATACACTCTTATTTTTGTAAGAGCTTTTTAAGGTGTGGTGTAGAAGTTTAGGAATGAATGCAGTTGCCATTTTAGAAAGTGATTGTGCAGCAAGTCTGCCTTGAAAGTACAGTTTTTCTTGTTTTTGTTACTTAGCTGTTTCCATTTGGAAGTGAAAGGAAGCAAATAGACTAGTAGAGGTTGATATATCTGAGATGAAGTAGCGAGCAGTGATGTGGCTTGTTCATCTCAGCATCTGTACTGAGTGATAAAGTGCAAGTCCGTAATCTTTTTGTCCATGTTGAAGTCCTGCCTTATGATGCTGGCACTGATAGTAGTTTTGGGGTGTGCCTGTTACATCTTAGATCATTCTTGTCATTCTGCCAAATGACTGAAATTATCAGCTGTGATTGGTGCACTACCCAAAAATAAATACAAGTTAAATGCTTTGAATTATTAGCCAATAGCAGTCTGCTTTCCTTTCATCAGAATTTTAACTGTATTGATGGCTATACAGATGTCTTTCCTAAACCAGTAGAAGTTATGCCACTACATTGTTATTGGTCTTTTCTTGAGAGTCAGTATTAACCACAGACATCTTTCAACATCAAGGTCTCAGATTTTGATTGGGAATTGTGTGCTGTGAATAGAACAGTAAATTCTCAGAAAAGCTCCATAGATATTACAAGGCTTGATTCACTAAAACATTGTTTCCAATTTACTTTTTTTTCTAATTCCAGTAGTAATTGTGCTTCCATTCTTTATGGAAGCAGTGCAGCTGCTACTCTAGTTTGAGTTGTTACTAGCTAGTAAACCATCATCACCTCACTGGCCTTCTAAATGTTAGAATCCTGTCTCCACACTCTGGGGTGGTGGGCAGCCCCCACCAGTTTAAATCTGATCCTTCTCTTATTGCACTAGAACCTGTAGTAGGTTCTGACAATGGGTGCTTCACTAATCAGTTGGGAAATTCACCCAAATCCCTGCACTTATTAGGTGAAATGGACCCAATGATGGTAATTCAGTATTTATCAGGTGGAGCTATGGATGGTATATTCAGTATTAACCAATTGAAACTCTGGAAGGTGTTCTTTATCTTAAAACATCTGGAGGAGGAATTGAGACTGTAGAACAAACAGACCATGATTTGGTGCATGGACAGGGGTCATAGCACAGATTCTTACCCATTGAGAGAAGTGATGTGGGACTGGTAGTGGACAAGAGATGTGGGCATTATTTGAACAGCCTCTCATGGATGAGCGAAGTGAATTAACTGATCTCTGTCAGCTACTGCTTCAGTCCTTTTCTGGTAATGAGAGTAATGGAGTCTTGTCTGGTCATCGTACTCAGGAACAGGGGACATTCAGATGTAACATTTTTTTTCATTTACAGTGAAGAATGATTTGGGTCTCCTACAATTCTGCTTGGTTTAACAAGGGAAGGTGAATGTTCTCCATAGTCAATGTTGTGGCACCAATTCTTGAGTCTTCCTACCATGCATAAGCCCATGACCAGCCTGATTTCCACAGTCTTTGCATCATCACTAGCCAATGGATGTCCAAGGACTGATGTCAGGACATCAGGATATGAGGGGCATCCATCAGTGCCATTTTCAATTCTTTCTAGCCATGCAGTCTGATGTACTACTACTTTTTTATCAGATGATCCCAGGCCATTCATCAGCTCTTTTTCTTCAGAGTCTCTTTCTACCTGCTTCTGGATAAGTACCCCATTGGTGAAATTTTCTTCTGATTAATGTTTAAAAAGGTCAGTGAAGTGTGGGAAACCAATCACATTTAAACACTTTCATCCCTTTTGTTTGTTTTATTTGGGGTCTCAGCACAATGTTTCTGTTTATTAGGATTTTGCTTGGTTTTATTTTAAGACCCTAAGTGTAGGGCCCACATGGAGTCCTTGGAAACTAGTTCCTTCTGCAACTTCTCATACCTCGGTTTTGGACTGTACCTTGCCCACGAAATACAAAAACAAAAGGTTGATGGAAAAGAATTCAGCAGATGACTGGGATCCTTCTCCATCACTTTATAGTCTATCTCCAGTCATAGCTCATTGCAGAACCTTAGGAGTACATATTAGCCCTTACGTGGATGACTGACTCATCCAAGGAAACTCCATGGTAACCATTTTAAATGTCAAGACTGAACAGAAAGATCGGACTTGTATATACTAAGTTAGGGATGCCATTTCTCAGAATATTCCCTTTTCTTCTGGGGTATGGTGGGCTCAAGTGTGTGTGTGTGTGTGTGTGTGTGTGTGTGTGTGTGTGTATATATATGTGTATATATATATATATATATATATATATATATATATATATATATGTGTATATATATATATATATATATATATATATATATAGGAATACATTTGTTTGATTGAGTTAACATTGCTCGATCGGGTATAACACCGAGTGTTATCGCATCTTTTATTGCCGAACGGTCGGAATGTTGTACAAAATACTGAATGTGACATTTCCGACCGCTCTACCATCTTAACAAGCACTACCATGGGTCAAAAAGGGGGGATATTTTGCAATTCACAACAGTTGTGATCGATTTTTTGCGGTTTTGCCACACAGCTTTCTACCATATTCCGATCGACCATCCACCGGCTGGTCAAATGGATGTATGCCATGGGTCCACTTTGTAATTTCGAAATACTGAAATCTCGAATTTCAGTATTTCGAAATTACAAAGCCGAAAACCCAACCACAACTCACAAATTCGAAAACACACAACCACGAAATTCAAAATCTGGTAAGTATGCTACACATACAGTACACACATCAACATACACAAACCCCCCCCCCCCCCACAATCAAACAAATACATTTAAACTACATGTAAGCAGGGGGGCAAGCCCCCTGCACCCTCCCTACTTGTATATTCTAACTCCATGATCGCACAAACAGAAAAACAAACAAAGCTCTCACACATCTTACAGTCCCTCAAACACACACATAGCAGTCACACATCCACATTCCATACGACCGGAAGCAGAAATTCAAAATATCCATGCTTTGGTATTTTGAATTTCGCACTTCTGCCCTTTTCACAAATGTGAGTATTCAGCTTTGTGATTTCGGAATACTGAAATTCAAGATTTCAGTATTTTGAAATTACAAAGTGAACCCATATATATATATATATATATATATATATATATATATATATTTATATTTATATGTATAATCTGTATATGAGTATGTGTATATATATATATATATATATATATATGTGTGTGTGTGTGTGTGTGTGTGGATTTCAACAGGGAGCCAAATCCATCATAGAACTCTAAACAGCCTTGCAAATCACCATGGATTCATAGATTAGTACCAAGCTAACTGCCCTTGTGAGCCATTTTATGCCTAGCCAATTATCCCTTGTGAGACTCAAACCCTGCACCTTGTGTTTGTAAGGCAAACACCTTAACCATTAGGCCACCTTCCCAATGGACTGCTTCCACAAGGTAGGTCTCACTCATCCTCTACAAGTCCCAACTTCAGCCCCAGACAATAATCCTCATTCTGGGTGCACTGATATGTTCAGTACAACAAAAAGCCTTCCTACCTCAAAACAGGGTTTCTTTCTCACAAACTATGTACTCAGCCTACTGCCAAAATAGATAATCTGTTCAAGGAAATACCTAAGGGCCTTAGGATGCATGGCATCCTGCAGTTTAGTGGAATCCCTTGAAAAACTGCACATGAGAAAGCCACAGTGGTTCCTAAAAACACTTGGGAACAGCATTCTCAACTCCTGGAAACCCTGGTGCCTCTTCTTCTTTGCTTGAAACAGGATTGAGTTAAGTGAAAAGACATCATCCTGCAGAATCTGGAACTAACTTCTCTCTAAGAGGCAGGCAAGATCATCATCGCAGACAGATCAGCAATAGCTTGGGGAACACATGTAGGACCTTCTTAAAGTGCAGGCTATGTAAGCCCCAGAGCAAAGAAAACTGCAGATTAATTATGAAGAGATGTCGGCAGTTTTTCTAGCTATGAAATCCTTTCAATGCAACCTGACCCCAATAACATTACAGATTTGGACAGACACCACCACAATTATGTGATACATAAGCAAGAGCGAACCCATTCCTACCCCATGTGTAGTCTTGCAATAAAGATGTGGCTCTTGGCCAGAACAATACCATAGCAGACTGTCTGAGCAGGGACCTTCTGTTCCCCAGTGATTGGATGCTGAATAGAGAGATTTTCCTAGACCTCATCCATCAGTGGAGACACCCCAGTATTGACCTTTTCACCTCTCATCAGAGCAGACAGCTACAAAAGTTCTGCTCCAGAACCTAACATACAAGGGACATGGATGGGGGTGGATACTTTCTTCAAATGGACAGACGTTGTTCTCAATGCCATTACCCTTGATCCCTGGAGTGCTGGTAAAAGTGAGGTCAGACAAACCAAGCATGATACTCATAACTCCCTTCTGGCCAAGCCAGCATTCGTTCTCCCTCCTCTTGACTCTCAACGAATGGAAATATTATATCTGATGTTGTCAATCTTCATTCATTCTTGACTGATGGGCTCCGTTCCACACCCTCGAAACCGACTCGGCCATTATACAAAGCTGGCGCCAGCCAAAAACTCTTGAGCTAAGGATCTACCCATACTGCCCCTCTTCCCATTACCTCAGATCTCGTTTGCTGCATAGAAAATTGGACATGTTAACCGATGCTATCAGCTAAGTGCTTAAAAATTTCTTATTTGTATAATTATACTACTTCAAACTCTTTAATACTTTGATACTTGCTGTCGTTTAAGTCTTTTTCATGTGACTGACCCTGTTTGAAGCTTTCTACCCTTGTTTTTACCTCAGGGTATTTCTACTGTACCATTGCTGGTATTAGGCCTCTCTTTCCCCCTTACCGTTGGCAACTCTTTAATACCATTGATGGTAATTTTTTCTCCTGCTTCTTTCCTTCCTTTACCTGTGTGGGTATTTTACATATACCATAGTTGGTATAGGGGTCTTACTATACTAAACTAATTTTTTCTTCAATAACCTTTCTTTGACTACAAGTGAGTGTGTAACTGTGCATGTCGAGTGATTTGACTGGACATGGCAGAGAAACAAAAAGGAACCTCGGGTTTAAACAGTGTAAAGACTTTGGCAGAAAGATGCCCAATTCCGATGGGCATCTTTCTTGCATCTACTGTCTGTGTGTCCCTGACCTGGAAGTTCACCCTCCTTGTGATATCTGTAAAGGCTTTAGTGCCTGAAATCTTGCAGAGATGAAGTACGTTCATTCTCAAAGTGTTCCTTTAGTGAAGCTCTTTCTGAGGTGGAGACTTCAAAATCTCCAAAGTCTGAGGCAAAAAAACTTTGCCATTTGGTACCATCTTCCCCTAAAGTACATGACTCCAAATCTCAAAAATCCCAGGTTCTGACAGTTTCTTCAGAACCAAAGGCGAAAGTTTCAAAAATGTCATTGTCTTCTGCTCTGGCATGAAGGCAACAAAATCAGTAATGGTGCCGTCTACTATCGATCTTACCAGAACCACTTCGGCACAGACGACCTCTCCGGCACCAACTATTGTTACATCTACTCATTCAGTTCCGTCTTCTCCCTCTAGTCATCAGAGCATGGTGCTGAAGGTCGATGTTATGAGTAGCCCCTGGACTAGATATTTCCCTTTGATAGACCCCTTTTGGGTTAGCAGCTGAGTACCTTTGTGGAAAGACCTGAATCTCCTTCGGGAATGTCAATCCATTCCTCCAGGAGTCTATCGGAATTGGATGTAGTCAGTTTAGTGGATCAGCTCTTGGCATCCAGAGGCCTTCCTGCACCCTCTCGGACCTCCCTCCCTCCCAGAGCCGAGGCTTACTCTCCCAGGACTCCTACATATATTCCTCCTTCAACCTCCTCCCAGGTGTTGGAGCCCATTGTTTCAATGCTCCTGGTGCCAACTGCCTCAGTACCAATGCTGGATCTCAACCCGGCACCAGAATATACTTTGTGGTCTTTGGCTCCTTCAGAACTGTTGCACCCATGGGACCGAGATTTGGCTGTTGGTTCCGGGATGCTTGGGTTAGCTTTAATTTTTTTTCTATGGCGCCGTCTGTGGCTCTCGGGACCCTGGTAGTTTCATGTCCTTTTTCGGCTCCTACTCTCTGAGGTGGCTCGTCAGAGTGAGGTGTGACTCCGGTTTCGAGGTTATATTTCTCGATTCTGGGCTCCCATCCCTGTTCGGGCAGACCTGCCATCCAGATTATGGAGAGAGCTTTAGCCTCAGCAGGCTCCCAGTTGGTTCCATCCCCATTGGAGTGCCATATTTTTGCTCCTTCTGGTTTGCAGCTGCCACAGTCTTCTACGACTGGACAGTGGGCACAAGAGCAGCAAGCTACCCTAGTTCATGGTCACCCCTCTTAGGAGTCCTCCTCAGAACTTACCCCTGAGGAGCCACCCCATAAGAGATTGTGCAAGAGAAAACACCTGGATTCTCCAGAAGAATCAGTCACAAGGATACGGACTGTGATGAAGGGGAAGGGTCCCCACGATCACCCCTGAAGATGTTTCCTTTGGAGACATCCTGGAAATGTTAAAACATAGGGGTGATTGGAAGCCCTCAAACCCATCCTCTGAAGAATCTGTTTTCTTGCAAGCTTTTTGTGCCTGTCCATCTGCTTCTTGGGTGACCCTGTCCACTGACGAACTAATTAAATTGATCGTTCAGGGTGCATGGAAGGCTTCTGAAACCATAGACCCTATTCCCCGGAGACCAGACAAGATTCTGTCAGCCCCAGAGGATCAGCTCCATTGTTATAAGGGTCTAGCAGTGGATGCCATGGTGGTAGCAGTGGCCAGAAAAAAGGAACTCACCGTAGAGAGTTCAACTGTCCATTCTCCTAACCAAGAGTCCCGGACGATGGCCAGATTTGAGAAGCGGGCCTTTGCTATTCGATCCTTGAACTTTTAGGTGCACTTTACTAGACTCCAAAGGGATCTGATAACTCAGCTTTCAGACACCCTTGCAGGAGCAGTGTCTGATGAGGTTCGAGATAAGGTTGCCTCTCAGCCTTGCCACCCTGCAGTCGACCTCAAATTCATCTATATGGCTTATTGCACATACAGCCGAAGGGATGTCTAGAGCAGCGTTGCCATTAGGTGCCACACTTGGATACGCTTGTGTGATTTTGTGGACCCCTTCAAGTCTTTCTTTGTCAATGCTCCCTTTGATGCTACTTCATTGTTTGGCCCAAAAGTTAGAGACATATTAGCCAGCCGTAAAAAGAACGAGAAGACCATTTCTGCTGTGGGCGTGCGTTTTTCCACTCCACAGCGACCTGACTGTAGGAATCAGAGGAGTGGAAAAATGTGGTTCAAGAAGACCCAAGGGCCTTTTAGGACACGTGGTGAGTACCCCCCCCCCCCCGGTATCCATGTGACCAGGGTTCCAAAGATTTCTTTTCTGGACAACCCTACCAGCACTCCTGAGCAGAGGCCCGGGTGCTTATCTTTGGAAGCAGTTGGAGGAAGATTCTCTCTGCACCATTCATCCTGGCTTACAATAACATCGGATTCTTGGGTGCAGACAATAATCACTAGAGGCTACCACATTCCCTTCGGTCTTCTCCCCAAACCCCAAAGGCAAATCCCTGATGTTTCACCCAGTCAGATGGATATAGCAGCACTAGAAATTCAAAAGCTGCATCAAAAGAGTCATCCAAGCATTCCCATCAGACCAGATAGGATCCAGATTCTATTGAAGATTCTTTTTAGTGCCAAAAAAGACAGGGGACTGGAGGCCAGTGTTGGATCTCAGCCTATTGAACAAATTTGTCCAAACCCAGAGATGTTGGACTTGCTCCACTTAATGCAGTCCCAATCCCTCCGAGCTACACGCTCTAGGGACCTAAACCTTGTCACCACAATAAACAGAACATGCTGGAGGGATAGATTCCTGTCCCAGAGACTTCCCATACTCTGGAACAAACTACCTATCTATATCAAACAAAGCTCCTCATTAGCACTCTTCAAGAAGAATCTTGATGATTGGATGGAAGATAGGAAATTCACTTTGGGCATGACTTCTGTGGCTCTACTCGACAGGGGCACAGGAAAATAATTTTCTTGGGTGACGAAAGCCAGGGTACCTTTTGGCTAGGCGTATATAGGCCCTAGGGTCAATAGCCTAGTACCTCCCTATGAACAACAGACAGAATTCTGGATGGTCACGGTTCAGTCTATCCTTCCCTTTCTAGAGAAGGATGATTGGATGTGCTCTGTAGATCTTCAGGATGCGTATTACACATAAAGATGGACAGGCGCTCCAGAAGATATCTCTGCTTGCGGCTAGGAGCCAGTAGTTACCAGTTTTGAGCACTGCCCTTTGGTCTCACCACAGCCCTCAAGGTGTTCACCAAATGCATGGCAGTTGTAGTGACTCATTTAAGACTACAGGGATTCCATGTTTTTCCATATTTAAACGACTGGCTCCTCACCGCCCCCACCAGGCATCTGCTACTTTGCATTATAGACTCTGTTCTGCATCTTGCCAAAGCCTTAGGCATTTCAGTCAGCAAAGAAAAATCGCAGATGTCCCCCTCACAGGACCTGTAATTCATAGGAGCAAGGCTAAATACGATATCCTGTGTGGCCTCCCTTCCTCATCACAGGTTGTTAAAGCTAAAATCTCACCTTCAAACAATCCTCTCCTAAGACAAAGTTCCTGCTCGTCTTGTACTACAACTTCTCAGATCCATGGCAGCAACAATAACATTAGCTCCCCTAGCGAGGTATCACATGAGGCTGCTTCAATGGGTCTTAGCATCCCAGTGGTCACTTCTAACTCTCCCCATGTCCCATCCATTCTTAATAACAAATCGCTGCAAGGATTTATCTTAGTGGATGAAGCCAGAAGAAAATTTATGGAGTCGTCCCTTCTCCACCTCTCAGCCCAAGGCCGTAGTGACCACAGATAGGATGGGGGAGGACATTTTCTGGGGAAGACTGTCCAAGGCACTTCATCCCCGCAGGAAGCCAATTTGCACATCAATGTCCTAGAACTTGAGAGCAGTGCTTTTAGTGTTGCAAGCATTTCAGTCTGCCCTTCCTTCAGGGACAATTGCTATCCGATCAGACAGCATGTCAGTAGTCTGGTATATCAACAAATGGGGGAACCGGATCCTACCATCTATGTTGGGAAGCTGTAAGAGTTTGACAATGGGCAGTCACCTCCAATTGCCTCCAGTCACTTTGTAATAACAACGCATATCCTGGGGAGCTCCAACGTGATTGTGAACAAACTAAGCAGGTGTATCCCTCTGCCTCACGAGTGGTCTTTCAGTCCCAACGTAGTGACAAAAATCTTTCGTCGATGGGGTCATTCCTGCTGCGACCTGTTCGCCTCTCCAATAAATCACAGATGCAGCAGCTACTTTGCCCTAGTCCATGAGCGATGCACTTATTCACTATTGGCCCCTTGGACTTCTATATGCCTTTCCCCCAATTCCTCTAATTTCCCAGTTTCTAAGGAAAGCCCAATGGTTGCGAAGCAAAGTGATTCTCATTGTGCCTTACTGGCCCTGTCAAGTCTGGTTTCCCTTTGTTTGGCCTCATCTGCTTCACTGCCCATGGACTCTGGATCCAACTCCGGCCCTGCTATCTTACCCTCAGGGTTTGGGGCATCCCAACCTTCAATAGCTCAAGCTGACGGCTTGGTTTCTCCAATTCCAGTAATTGCCAGGCAAAACAACTTATCCTCCCCAGTGCAGAATATACTTCTGGCTTTCCATAAACCATCCAGCAGAAAGATTTACCTATACAAATGGAAAAGATTCTCATTTTGGTCAGGTACAAACAGCATTGATCCTTTCTTGGCACCAGTTGATAAGGTCCTGGAATACTTAGCCACATTATTTTAATTGGAAGCCTCAACGTCTACCATTAGAGTTCATCTAGCTGCCATTTTGAATTTTCATAATGGTTTTGATGATCATTCATTGATGTTTTATCGCCTTTGCAAAATTTTTCTTAAGGGCGCTCAGCATTTGAAACCGCCTTTCAAAGATCTGATAGAACCTTGGGATTTGACGTTAGTCTTACAGTGCCTAGTTTCTTCAGCCCTTCAAGCCAGCAGCCGCTTTTGACCTCAAGATTTTATCTTGGAAGACCCTCTTCCTAGTGGGTATCACGTCTGTGAGGAGAATGTCAGAGTTACAAGCTTTGTGTGTGAATCATCCATATATCATCTTCCACAATGAAAAAGCATCACTCAGAACCAATCCCTCCTTCCTTCCTAAAGTGGTATCAGAGTCCAGTATCAACCAGACCATAGACTTACCAGTTTTCTTTCCAAATTTTTCAAAGGAGAGTACTGCTTGCATGTCTTGGATGTCCACAGACAATTACGTTTTTACTTGGACAGAACAAAATCCTCCAGAAAACCAGACCAAATATTTTTACCCTTTTCAGGTACCAGATTGGGCAAACTGATTTCAAAGGTCACCTTGCTGAAATGGTTAAGAGACTGCATTACCTTTATATACAATCAGAATAAACTCAGACTGCCAACAAAAGTTAGAGCTCATTCTGCAAGATCTGTTTCCAGTTCACCGGTCTTCCATTCCAGAGCTTCTATGGAAGACATATGCACAGCTGAAACTTGGCCTACGCCACATACCTTTATCACTCATTACACATTAGACATGGTCTCCAGGGGAAGAGCATCCTTTGGCTCTGTGGTGCTCATGGATATCCTTCCTTAGGGCCATCCAGGATCTAAAGTAGCTGGGGACTCTGTCCCATCAGTCAAGAATGAATGAAGATTGACATCATCAGATAAAGAAGTTATGTTCTTACCATAACATTCCATCTGTGTTGTTGATCTTCATTCATTCTTGACAGCCCACCCTCCTGCCCCTCTCCTGGAGACTCCTGGAGGTTTGGAACTAGTCCTGGGTTTTTTATAGGGTTGTTCCTCAGACAGAGCTTCTATATTTTCTTAATGGTAGACAAACTCGATCTGAGGTAATGGGAAGAGGGACAGTATGGGTAGAGCCTTAGTATAACAGCTGAGTCATTTATAAGGGTTCAGAACCAAACCCAGCAGTCAAGAATGAATGAAGATTGAGAACACAGATGGAACATTATGATAAGAACATAACTTCTTTATTCTTCCACTGGTGGTAGATCTACTCACCCAGGAAAAGGAGTTTGTCATTTATCCACACCTGACCTCACTCAAGCTAACACAGCATGGAGGATTGGATTTTAACCCCAAAAAATGCAAACTGCTCTACAGTAGTGCTATATATCCCAGGAGTAAAGAAAAATGACTACCACAGCAAATCATACAAATGGAAAAGGTTTTCTTATTTGTGACAGAAAAAAAACATCAATCATCCTCATGCAGACATTAACCAGGGAGTTTTTTTATTGCAGTTTTAAGTTGCATAGTTCTGCCGTCTGTGCCTGTCTTACCTGTCCCCCCCCCATTCTGACCCCAACCTGAAACCATTCCTAAAAGTGTCATAAGACCTCCCAGGCGAAACCCCGTCCTTGCCTGGGACTTGAACTGTATATTAGAAAAACATACCTTGCCAACTTTTGAGCTAGCAGCTTCTGCACTTTTAAAGAAGCTCATATGGAAGACCACCCTACTGATAGCTGTAACCTCTGTAATGTGGGTATTGGAGCTACAAGGCTTGATATGCAATGAAGCTTTCATTGTGTTCCACAGGGACAGGGTAACCTTTAGAACTAACC
The DNA here is from genome assembly GCF_019279795.1 of Protopterus annectens. Classification (NCBI taxonomy): domain Eukaryota; kingdom Metazoa; phylum Chordata; order Ceratodontiformes; family Protopteridae; genus Protopterus; species Protopterus annectens. Next base: position 108,359,589 of record NC_056727.1, on the reverse strand, counting down.
CCTCTTTTATACCCAAGGTAATATCAGAACTCTCCTTGAATCAAGCTGTTCACCTGCCAGTGTTCATCCCAAACCCATAGAATGCAGCTGAACAAATTCTCCATTCCCTGGATGATCAGGTATTACCCTAACAGAACAAAGTTCCCAAATAGAGCAGAATATTTGCTGGTGACCTTCACAGAAGGAAAATAAGGCAGACTCATCTCCAAACAGACTATTTCTAAATGGATAGTCAACTGCATTACATTCTGTTATGCTCCTCATGGTAAGCCATTTCTAGCTCATGTCAGGGCTCACTCAACCAGACATAGGGCAGCTACCATTGCTTTTCTTAAAGGTGTCCCTACCAAGGCTATTCTGGAAGATGCCACATGGACCTCTGTCCACACCTTTACTGAACGTTACCATTTAGGCACTGCATCCATGGCTAGAGCAGGTTTTGCTACTGCTGTGCTACAGAACCTACTATTTTAGGGGTCACTAGACAGCCTACACACCAACCTGTATCTTTGGGAGTCCTCCCTAGAATCAGTACTGCAACATTGGCTATGAAAACATAGTACAGTTGTGTTACACAATTTGTAGACATTTGAGTAGGTTTGTGTTGCAGTGCAAACTCCCATCCTGTTACTGTATCTGCTGGCCTTTCCCCATACCTGTGTGTGTGTGTGTGTGTGTGTGTGTGTGGGGGGGGGGGGGGTATGGCAGGTAACTCTTATCCGTCATCATCCTCTCCCGCTACTCCTAGTCTATGGTTGGAATCTTCGCTTATCTCTGTTTAAAGTCTGACATTTGGTAGGGTCATTTTGTCCTCAGACATCAGACTGCTGAACACCACTTAGAAAGACCTGAAGATGGCACTGACAGACACCCTTCTTATACCTGGGCATTGGTCCTTGGATGTATGTTGGCTAGGGATGATGCATAGACTTGAAAGCAGGCTAAGTACAAGCTTCTGCATGGCAAGAAGACCCAAGAATCAGTACTGCAGCATTGATTTGCTCGATCATCTACATTTATGGTAAATATAACACAGCTATACTATTTTGATGGTAGGCATATTCTAAGTCTTATGGTAAGATAAGAGTCTGTATATACATTTCCACCATTCTATCTGATTCTGCATCTTATAAGAAAATAGAGACACATCCTCATTGCACCATAGTAGCAGAGAAGGGGTGATGTGGGCTCAAAATACTCATCACCGTTGTACCATGATGGTGAGAAGGGTGTAGTTTGGACTCAGATTTTTGTGTTACTGTGAGAACATAGGGAAGTCATCCTGTTTGGATAGATACACATAGATGGTAATCTAGCCTTTGATCATCACGTGTCTACAGTGGTGAGGAAATCATTTTGTGTTGCACAACTTATAAACAAAGGATTGGCATCTAAGTCCAAGGAAGTCATTATTCCACTGTATTTGGCATTCATCAGCCCTGTCATTGATTACAGTGCCCCCTTTAGTATGTACCTAACCAGGCATATCCAACAACTGGAACGTTCACAGAGGTTCCTCACTAAAAGAATACAGGGTGTAAGTAATATGTCCTATGCAGACCTCCTTAAGGCCCTATGCCTGTATTCTGTCTCCTACAGGCTTTTGAGGGGAGATCTATGCCTGGCATACAGGGCATTGTCAGACCCCACTCTGACGGACCTCCTGCATATCCACAAAAAAAAGTACCAGAATTACCTGTTCTAAAGACCTAAACCTTGCCTGTGATATAAATAGGACCTGCTGGAGAGGTATGTATCCCAGAGACTACCCCATCTATGGAACAGCCTCCCCATCTATGTGAAGCAGAGTTCTTCCCTAATCCAATTCAAGTGCAACTTGGAGAATTGGATGGGAAACCGAAAATTCATCCCTGGTTTGACACCTATGTCTCTGATGCAAACAGGTAACCTGTAAAATGTTCATCTCCCAGGCCCATGCTTACACTTATCAAGGGTATCAGAACTTGTCAGAGATTTGGGATGCATGGCTAGGCTTACAAAGGCCCTTGTGGTCATTAGCGTAGTAAACACGTATGAACCTATGGTGGCAGCCAGTTCTACTTTAGGGCCTCTACCTTCCAGCAGTGGATTCAGACATGATCATTGCTGCCAAGAATCCATCCAGTCAGCAGATGTGCTGTGGTGTGTGAAAGATGATCTGGGTGGAGAGAACTCCAATGCTGTCCCAATCTGTTAGGTTGCTAGTGATACCTAACCTAATATCAGATGTCTGTCATGGTTGTATGTCATTCCTTTGTTTCAGTGCATGTTTCTGGCATTCTTTTTTAACAATTTTTTACCCTGCTTCACTGACCATCAAGGTCTCCCTCTCTCTGCCTGCTCCTTTGCAACCTATTTGTTCTTCCACTAGGCAAGAACCCTACAAGCCTATTTTATTCCTCCAATGGGCAAGAGCCAAATAGTTTCAAGTGGAACAATCAGCTGTCTGAGGTAGTGGGGTTTGTATATTCACTGACCTGATTCCTGTTCACATGGCCATTACCACCACTTCAGGGCTCTGCATGCAGTAGATATCAGTAAAGGTGTAAGACACAAGGTGCAGGGTTTGATTCTCACATAGGTTAATTGGCTAGGCGTAAAATGGCAAACAAAGGCAGTTAGCCTAGTACTAATCTATAAACCTATGAACATGCTTCTGCTGATAATGTAACCCCCTAAAGCCACCCTCCACCTTGAGAGCAGTACCTCCTACAGGATCCCTATTCTGCCCTGTAGATTCTACAGTGGGAACAAGTGCCTGGTTATGAGCCCAACCTTCCTCCCTTAAGAAAGGTGAGACAGTTGAGCAACATCACTCCTCCCATCCCCCATGCCATCTGTAACAGGTGCCAGAGTCACTATTCAAACTCTGCTTGCCTAGGTCAAAGTCAAGGCTTTAACTGTTTATGCCATGCTTATCTTAGGTTTGTGGAAGTTAGAGTTGTGGTCCAGCACTGACTGGTAAAGCAGGGTTTCTGTATCTTTGCTTATCTTCAGAAAATCTTCTTGAGACTTGTGTGTCATAATTGAAAAGCATATCTGTCCTCCATTCAGAGCTGGCTGTTTCAACATCCCCAAAGTTTTTCTTTGTTAAGACACTGTTCTTTGTATCTGTCATATCTGTTCTCAAGATCTTTGAGCTGCAGACAGTTTTGTTTTGATAGTCATGTTTGATCTTTCACAAGCATCAGGAGTGCCTTTGGACTAACTCATGTTTTCTCCTAAAAGTGGTTTCAGAACTGACCTTAAATGGATCTATTCATCATACTGTTTTCTTTGCAGCAGACAGAATTTGAAAGTAAAAGCTGTCTGTACTTGGGTTTTTGCTTTTCAAACCTTCAGACCCAGTGATAACTGTGGCAGGAGTCTCCTTATTTATCAAGGAACATATTACCTCTGGGCAGATCCCTATGGTCTCCCAAAATGAACTCAGAGAACTACATCTCTGTAGACAGGATTAATTATTAACTAATAGTTTGTTAATAACATGCTGTGGAACACCTTTGTCCTGTGATAACCATAAGAGATTCTTCAGTGTTCTAGATGATCTCCATATTAACAAAAACTCCCTTACTTTGTGTGACTCTTAACTACCCTTCAGTAAACCGGGGCACATATACCTCCTCTGCTGAATATGCCAAGTAATAACTAGAGTTAATTAACAAAAATTCCCTTGAGCAAGTTGGTAGATAAACCTTCTAAAGGACACAACATTCTTGACAAATATGGCTGCCTATTGCACTATTCTACTTCCCCAGTGAAGTTTAACCATAAACTTGTTACCTTCTCCGTTAAACACCCAAAACTTCTTAAAGCAAACCCTTCTGAATTTAAGGACTACAGACATGCCTACCTCCACTTTGACAAAATATCTAAATTCATTTGTGACTTCACCTTCCTTGACTCTCCTACATCAGAAAGCTTCCCTAGGGAACTGTATACCCATTTAGAAAAATGCATAGAGCTAGCCATCCGTATCAGAGCCAAATATATTGGAAAATTCAAAAACAAACCTCCATGATGGTCCACCACTGTCGTTTTCCTATTTCTGATAAAAAGTATGATTTTGAACTCGCCATTCATCAGAAATTAAACACTGAAAATGGTAAATCGGAAAAACCCATAAACACTCTTAACCCCACCATAAGTTGTGTACCAACTTCATGGTCACACTACAGTGGGGAAAAGGGCGAAAACATATTGGGTAATACCATAACATTTCATTTGTGAGCTAAAGACCCTTGACCACCAGTGCTTCAACAACCTGTGGATAAGCCTTAAATAAATTATACAACTCAAGAAAGAAACTCTTTTAATTGTGTAGTAGATCTAAAATTCCTCTCCAAAAAGGTAATATTAGAAGCTTTACAAAAAAAAAAATTAACATTATTAGGTCCCCAATAAGACTCCCCACTGGCACAGCTTTAGGGTCCAGATCTCAGCCTAGCTGGCAAGCTAACCTCCAGTACCCTCTCTGTCCAACCAGTGCTTCGTGTCCCTGCCCAAGTAGCTGACACACACACACACACACACACACACACACACACACACACACACACACACACACACACACACACACACACACACACACACACACACACACACACACACACACACACACACACACACACACACTTTGAGATAAGTATTTATACAACATCACAGACACACCTGGGAAAGGCTGACACGGATTCTCCAGCTGTGCCCCTTTACCCAGACTGTATGGTAGTAATTAATGCCACCACCAGCTAATAATTATCAGCTACCCAAAGGCCCCTAAAAGGGTGTCCAATTATTACTGTGCAATATTATTATCCAATTGGTAAGTGTGACTAATCAGTCAAGGCTTATTAGAATGGCCTTGTACAATAAACTCTATAAATATACAATGTACTCTAGAGCTTAACTTGTCTCTACACAAACCAGTCACAGGTAAAAGGTTTTAAAATATTTAATAATAAATACTAAAAACTCAAGACAATACTACTACTACACCACAGTGCTATTCAAGCGTTCGGAGATTACACAGAAACTTAAAATAATTCTGTAGTACAGTTCTGACATAACAGAAAACACTAAGTCTAATCTTTATAGTCCTAGCTATTTCTACAAGAAAACACACTTCTAAGATAACTTACTTACATAAAGAGAGCATAAGGCAGTGCTGATAGTCAGACAAAAATGCTTAATAATTTCTGGTTCTCACTGTTTAAATTGAAACTGCAGTTCTGCTAAACATTACAACATCTTTTACACCTTCCTGGTTCCCAGGCCGCACAGAAACTGGATTTACATTCTTTTACACTTTGAGCAATAAAGGACATTCCACATGTAAATTTTGGTCATTAACTTTAGCATTAAAACAATAGGCAGGATGCTTTCCTCTAGCCGGTCCAGAGCCGAATTGTAAAACATTAAAGGCAGTGATGAAATAATTTTAATTTCAAAAGCAAGATTTGAAATGCTTGACTTAGTTTTCCTTGCATCAGATGACAGTGTTGCCACATTGTTGAAACAGCATTTCTTTACATTCAAGATACAAGCCTGTATTTTACATTTATATTTACAAATGCCAGAATTATGTATCAAATTCTATTTGGCTAGGCTGGCAGCCTTCACTCATCTCTACCAGTTTTCACATCTCTTCCCCCCTGGAGAACTCAAGCTAGTTTTTCAAGTGACCCTTGAAAAACACTGCTTGAGAGGGTTAGGTCTATCTGGGTGTACCTCACCCATTCCCTGTCTTGAGAGCCCATCTGCACTGGCATTGCTAATCCCACTGCTGTACTGCACTGACATATATACTTGCCACCCCAGGCTCCATCTTAGTGACTTGGCATTTTGCTGGCTGGCTGTGTTTAACCATATTACGGGGTTGTGATTTGTCATTACAGTGAAATTTCTTCCATACAGATAAGGCTGAAGTTTCTGCAGTGCCCACACTATGGCTAGACATTCCTTTCCTACAGGTGCATAGCATTCCTCCCTGGGTTGGAGCCTGCGACTGAGATAAACAACTGGGTGCTCTTCCCCCTCTGAAGAAATCTGGCTAAATACAGCCCCCACCCCATGGTTCAAAGCATCCACCTGCACAACAAAGTCTTTGCTGTAATCTGGACTGGCTAACACAGGGGGTCCTCCCAAAGCTTCTTTAAGCTTCTGAAATGCCTGCTCACATGCTGGGGTCCACAATACCTTATCCGGCCTGTTCTTCTTTGTCAGGTCTGAGAGGGGAGCAGCTATGGTACAGTAACTCGGGACGAACTTTCTGTAGTACCCTGCTGTCCCTAAAAATGCCCTCACCTGCTTTTTGGTAACAGGTGCAGGTCATGCCTGAATGACTTCCACTTTGGCGGGTTCTGGCCTTATCTTACCACTCCCCACTCTATGTCCTAGGTAGGACACCTCTGCCATACCCACCTGACATTTGCTCGGCTTAATGGTCAACCTTTGCCTCTGTAGTCTGCCCAGCACCTCCCTGACATGCTGAAGGTGCTCTGGCCAGGAATGGCTGTAGATGGCAATATCATCTAGGTAAGCAAGGGCAAAATATCCTGCTCCTGCTAGGATATTATCTACCAGCCTCTGGGAAGTAGCTGGGGAAATTCTTCATCCCAAAGGGCATCTTTGTGAACTCATACAAGCCAAAAAGAGTCACAAAGGCTGACTTCTCTCTAGCACTGGGAGTCAAGGGCACCTGCCAGTAACCCTTGGTAAGATCAATGGTTGTAAGATACTGAGCCCCATGCATCTGCTCTAAGGCCTCATCTGTCCTAGGCATGGGGTAAGCATCCGACTCTGTGTGACTATTTAATTTCCTGTAGTTCACACAGAACCTGGTGATGCCATCCTTTTTTGGCACCAGCACCACTGGGGAAGCTCAGGGACTGTTGGACTCTTAAATCACCCCTAGTTCCAACATCTCCTGTACCTCTTCTCTCAGAGTCTGTCTGACTCTCTCAGGAACCCTATAAGGGCCATGCCTAATATACCTTTGGGGTCCTGTATCCACCTGGTGCTGCACCAGGTGGGTGCACCCTAGTTTCCCAGTGAACATGTCCCCATATTCCTGCAACACTGCTTGGATTTCTCGAACATGGGTAGGAGATAGCTGCTGGGACATTGCTACCCCTTCCACCGAGGTGTCAGCCCAAGCCTCACTGAGGAGATCAGTCCCCAGATCTCCCTCAGACTCCTCTTGCAATCCACTGCAAATGCTCAGCACAAGGGCCTCCCTATCATGGTAAGGTTTCATCATGTTAACATGGTACATTTTGTGGCTCTGCCATCTGCCTAGCAGTTCTACCATGTTGTTAACATCACTTACCTTTCTTACCACCTTGTAGGGACCCTCCCAATCTGCTTGCAGCTTGTTGTGTCTGATAGGAATGAGAACCATTACCTGCTGCCTCCCAGCATACTCTCTAGCTCGAACATTCCTGTCATACCACACCTTTTTCTGTTGTTGTGCTTCTGCCAGGTTCTCCTGGGCCAAGCCCATGAGTTCCCTGAGCCTTGTCCTGAGGTTTAGGACGTATGCCACAACAGACTGTCTGTGAGATTCACACTCACTTTCCCACTCATCTCGAATTAAATCCAGAGGTCCCCTCACCCTATGCCCATACAGCAACTCAAAGGGTGAAAGACCTGTGGATTCCTGGGGAACCTCTGTGTAAGCAAACAGATGGGGCAAATATTTGTCCCACTCCCTCTTAAACTGATCTGCAAATGCCCGTAGCATGGACTTGATTGTAGAGTTTAACCTCTCAACTAGACCATTAGTCTGGGGATGGTAGGGGGTGGTCTTCATGTGCTTCACCCCACAGGACTTCCACAGACAAGCCAGCAAGTCTGACATGAAATTGGCATCTCGGTCAATCAGTATTCTTTTGGGAAACCTACCCTGCTGAAAATCTGTAACAAAGCATTTGCCACCTTCTCTGCCTCAATGGAGGGCAAAGCCACTGCCTCAGGGTATCATGTAGCATAGTCCATTACCACTAGGATATACTTTTTCCCTGTGGAACTTTGGGTACTCAGAGGACCCACAATATCCATAGCTACCCTCTGAAATGGCTCCCCAATCACTGGCAAAGGCATCAAAGGAGCTGTCACTTAGTCTCCTGCCTTGCCTACCTTCTGGCACTGCTCACAGGTCCTGCAATACCCTGTTACATCTCTGGAAATTCCATGCCAATAGAAGTTTTGCATAATACCCTCTTTGTACGTTTTATGCCCATATGACCTGCAAAGGGAATATTATGGGCTATGGCTAGAAGTGCCAAACTGTAGGCTCTAGGCACTACCAACTGCTGTACTCTCTCACCATCTAGCCCTCCCTCAGGGGTCCACTCTCTGTATAGTAACCCTTTGTCCCACTATACAGATTCCCCCTTTCCTTGAGAATCAGGTGCCTCCCTAGCTACCTGCCTCAGGCCTTGCAATGTAGGGTCTGAGAGCTGAGCCTGTCTCAACTCTCTCCTTGTAACCCTTCCCAGCTCCCTTTCCACAGGAAGTCTGGCATTCTTTGTCAGTGGTGCCTCACTGTCAGCTTGGGTACTACTACTCACCTCTACCTTTGCAGCCACTCTGTCTAAGGGACCATCACTACCCACAAGCAGCTGTGGCTCACCTTCAGTTTCACTGCTACAGAGTAGCTCCCTCCATGAAGTAACCACCTCACCAGTCCTGGCTGCAAGTATGCAGTCTGTCTGGGTCTCACCCAGGCTACCAGACCCACATGCTTGTCTCCTAGCCTCACTGCATTTAACTTCGTAAGTACATGGTACTGCCTCATCCAAATCCTTCCCTCTCAGGACATCTGCAGGATGGTAGTTTAGTACCTCTGTTGTCTCAAGACAACCTACTAATGGTATTTTGTCTTTCCCACTTACTGGTTTCCTCACTTTTGGTTCCCCACCTTGCCTCCATGGACATCTGTATGCCACATGGCCCCACTGGTTGCATTCAAAACATTTCTCCCTAGGTCCTGGACGTGTACCTGGACTAGTGGCTTCCCCTGCTACTGTCAGATTTTGTTGTGGCAATCTGTGTTGCTCACCATGGGCTTCTTTAGACCCATGAGCAGTTCTGAAGGTCCCCTTCCTGTGCAGGGCTGCCCTGCTGGCCAGGTATAGGTCTCCCTTCTTCCCCAACTCATCTGAAGTAGCACATTGTCTATCAGCTAACCAGATCCTCATGTCCTCAGGCAAAGTGCTAAGGGCTTGTTCCCTCACCGAAAGGTCTGCCAGCCCTTCAAAGGTGATGACCTGACATCCACTCACACAGCTATGGTGCTCAGTTCAGCAACATATTCACACACACTTTCATCTCCCTTGCATCTATGCTTATGAAACTTTTTCCTATACCTTTCAGGTGTTAGCTTAAAACATTCTAAAAGACATTTTTTACAGCAGTATAATCAAAACAGACAGAGTCAGGCATTTTTGATAAAAAAGTTACAGCTTTCCCATGGAGTAAGGGGGTCAGGAACCATATCCAGAGCCTTTGGTCAACACTATACTGTTTGCATACCCTCTCAAACATATGAATGAAACTATCAAAGTTATCCCCCTCGTTAAATTGCAGAAGAAATTTACTGACCTGTTGTGCTTCTGGGGTCCAGTTACTCCCTTCCCCATTACCTTCATGACTCTGGTGAAGAGTCCGCATTTCCCTCTCATGTCTCCTCTGACACTGCATTTCTTCAGCTTCTGTCTCCAAACGCCTGGCCTCCAACTCAAGTCTCTTTAGCTCCAGATGGATTTTTAAGTCCACTGCAGAAAGGTTGAGCTGTCCATTTTCTGAGGATATTGTATCTCCACTGCCAGTCTGATTGTCCTTCACAGAAAGGTTGAGCTGTCCATTCTCCAAGGTTATTGTATCTCTGCTGCCAGTCTGATTGTCCTCCTGGATGCTGTTATCTGATGCAGCTGTAACCAAGGCTGCAATCAGGTCTGCCTTAGTCAGGTATCCATGCACCATTCCCCTAGCCTGGCACATCTCCACCAGCTGGCTCCTTGTCAGCTTTCCATACTCCTCTGCTGACATGCTGTCTGCTCACCCTGAGTAACTAAGTGAACAAAAGAAATAAAACAATTGTGATCTGAACTGTGAGTATTCACTGCGTGGCTGATTTAGAGTACAAAACACCTTCAGAGATCACTGTACATAAGCTACAGGATTCACTCTCCCCACACCACTACAAGCCAGTTAGTATTTGCCAACTAATTAATATGTGATGCGGATATCCACCGCCACCACGTGACGTCCGTGCCCAGGCCCAGCAATCAAGGAGCCTCAATCCTCACCACTAACACCAGAGAGGGTGTCTCATATAAGAGGAAAGGATAACAAATGCACACAGTAAAGTACAATTTCTCTTAAGTGCACACACAGATCACAGTCAGTCTGGGGCTGGTTGCTCCTTTGCTCCCCAGGTCCCCAATAAGACTCCCCACTGGCACAGCTGTAGGGTCCAGATCTCAGCCTAGCTAGCAAGCTAACCTCAAGTACATTCTCTGTCCAACCAGGGCTTCGTCTCCCTGCTCAAGTAGCTCACACCCACACACACACTTTGAGATAAGTATTTATAAAACTTCACAGACACTCCTGGGAAAGGCTGACAGATTCTCTAGCTGTGCCCCTTTACCCAGACTATATGGTAGTAATTACTGCCACCACCAGCTAATAATTATCAGCTACCCAACGGCCCTTAAAAGGTTGTCCAATTATTACTGTGCAATATTATTATCCAGTTGGTTAGTGTGACTAATCGGACAAGGCTTATTAGAATGACCTTGTACAATAAACTCTATAAATATGCAATGTACTCTAGAGTTTAACTTGTCTCTACACAAACCAGCCACAGGTAAAAGGTTTTAAAATATTTAATAATAAATACTAAAAACACAAGACAGTACTACTACACCATGGTGCTATTCAAGAGTTCAGAGATCACACAGAAACTTAAAATAATTCCATAGTACAGTTCTGACATAACAGAAAAACACTAAGTCTAATCTTTATAGTCCTAGCTATTTCTACAAGAAAACACACTTCTAAGATAACTTACTTACATAAAGAGAGCATAAGGCAGTGCTGAGTTAGATAGTCCAACAAAAATGCTTAATAATTTCTGGTTCTCACTGTTTAAATTGAAACTGCAGTTCTGCTAAACATTACATCATCATTTACACCTTCCTGGTTCCCAGGCCACACCGAAACTGCATTTACATTCTTTTACACAAGCAATTAAGGACATTCCACATGTAAATTCTGGTCATTAACTTTAGCCTTAAAACAATAGGCAGGATGATTTTCTCCAGCCGGACAAGAATCGAATTGTAAAATATCAAAGGCAGTGATGAAATAATTTTAATTTCAAAAGGAAGATTTGAAATGCTTGACTTAGTTTTCGTTACAGCAGATGGCAATGTTGCCACATTGTTGAAACAGCATTTCTTTACATTTAAGACACAAGCCTGTATTTTACATTTATATTTACAAATTCCAGAATTATGTATGAAATTCTATTTGGTTAGGCTGGCAGCCTTCACCCATCTCTACCAGTCTTCACACCTAGTTCTTCCACAAAAGAGAAAATACATTGGTAGGACATATTTATATTCCAGCACTTCCCAAACCTCAGGAGTAAACTTCCCCTGCATGTTAAGCAATGCAACTCGCTTATCATTCTTTTAAACATAACTTTGATGGCTGGCTGGGTATATTCTAGGATTGACTGTCATGGCTGTCCTGAAGAAAGGGGGTGTGGTCAGAAGAAGTGCGTGAATAGTCATGTAATGGCCTTGGAAAGATAGAGCCCATCATACTTTGAATATGCATTATTTTTGCTTAGATTTTATCTGAAGAAGATCCACAGGATAAGGAAGGCAAACCGATTGTCTGTCTCTGTTGCTGCAGAAAGAATGGAGCTTGAGGTGGCCAAGCCACCAGGGAGGGTGACCTAATGGTTAAGGTGTTTGCCTTACAAACACAAGGTGCAGGGTTTGAGTCTCACAAGCGATAATTGGCTAGGCTTAAAATGGCTCGCGAGGGCAGTTCGCTTAGTACTAACCTATGAACCTATAAGCCATATCATTTTAAGGCAGATTGTTAACATCCTCCCATACGAAGTTGCCTATTATTTTGTCAGTAAGAGGAAAACCATCTTTGGAAAATGTTGCTCTCTGAAATTTCTTGGACAGAAGTATGGCATATTCCTGAGCTTGCTTCAAAATTGCCTCTGTTGTGGACATTTTTACTACTTGGTTTTCTCTCCACACCTTCAACAGTCATTATTGCATGGATGATTATTTTTGGAGTCTGGTTTTCTCTGGCAGTTTAGTGATTCTAGTGTCAGCTTTCAAAGCCCTTGGCCTTTTAGCCTTCCTCTTGCTCTCACCTTCCAGGGAGGTTTAAGTGTAATATATTTATGATTCTTCTCAACAGATGGATGCTGTAGAGGGTCACTGAATTTGTGCATAAATCATACATACTCACCACCTCAGATTATCTGCAGGAGGCTTTCTGCCATGAGTTCTTGTCATGTTGCCACAGTTCAAGTTTATTTGGACTGCCTTTCATCCATCTTCTATATGTGAATTTTCTTGTTAAGTCTTGCAAGTTCATTATTTTTGTACTGTGGTTTTCCTTCTGCTTTTGCTCCTCTGAATCACTGTCATGTATCTGTGGTGCAGCTATCACAGAGATGGTCTTTTTTAAGTGTTTCTATTTTTCTCATGCATGCCTGGTACCACCTAATGAGTAGGTGGGCACTGGTTACTTGTGAGAATCTTTTACTTCTGTGGGTGGTGGTAGTCACAAAGTAATTGGTCACCAGCAGGGAACATAATGGAACTGCTCATCCCTGTATATGTGCAGCCATCCCTCCCACCCAGGGAGAGATAAGCAGGCTGTTCCTTATTTCATTACCCCTAGACTAATTCCTGCAGTTCCTGGGCAACTCATCTTAGGTTGTTTGTGTCATAAACAGGGCTTCAACACTGACATTGAGTTCTTTATATTCTTGTATTTTTTTCTATGTTATGCTCATTAACTGCATTGCATGGTGTTCTTTCATGGGACAGCATAGGCTGTGGAGATATTGGTTATTGTAGTGTATTACATCACAGTATGCACTGGCCTGTTGGCATTCCCCAACCACACACACAAACACCTCACCAGAGCTAGAAAGCATTTTGAATTGTACCCGCCTTGATATGTCAAAAGAGAAAATCCAGCAATTACTTCCATAGATGGCTTTTTTGCAGATTAGCCGTTATGGTTAGTATGCATTTTTGTAAATTTTTCTTCAGCTCTGAAATGTCAGATAGCTTGATATTTTGTGATGTGTTGCTGTTAACAAAGTCTGTATTCCTGCAAGTTGCTAGACTTTTTAATTGAAAATGAAAATGGTGGCTTATCAGCTGGCAGCTGCCATTTTTTTCATATTTATAATTTTGAAGTTTATGCTGTTTTAAGTTTGTTTAATGTCATGGTTTCATCTGCTGATTTGGACACCATTTTTTGAGTTCTATATATAACATACAAACATCATCCTTACTAAATTATATTACATGCAAAGTACTTTCCTTGTCACTACAATTGTTACTTCGAACTTTGGGAGAGTTAACTTTACTGAATTAACATTTTTTTTAATTTTTGAAGAAATACAGAGCTGTTGTAATTTATTCTGCTTATGTTTGCTGACGTGTTCTTTTCAATATGCTGTGTGTTTTAGTTATTGATGCTGTTGGGATTACTAGACTTGTAATGTCTGACTTCCATTATTTGTAACCATATTACTGAGATTTTCTGCATTGCTAACAGTCCTATGAGTTGTTTACCTTATGTATTTTAATTATTTTAAGAAATGGGCAGTGTAGCTCAGAAAGTTAAAAATGCCAGCTACTCACGAGACATATCTTGTACTCCTGAGTATAACTACTGCTGCTCCCACTGGCATACTGTGTAAATGAGAGCAAGTCTATTAACTAGACCAGTAATGTCAGGTCAAACCTAGAAAGCTGCATTTGTGCTTGATATTTCATTATTAGCAAATTAATTGGGAGGAAAAACAGCTGCCTGTATTAAAGGACATTTGGCTGTAAATGTTTCTAATTGTTATATCAGTTAATGTAAACTCTGGCTTGGGTTACCAGACACTGAGCTTGACTATCACTGGTGCAGAAGTCTGCAGTTCATCTATTTACTGGAGTTCCTAGATACCCCCATATTATTTTGGTCCTGCAGAGACTGCACTTGTTGCCTGCTCGATCTTGCATTGCTTATAAACCCCCTTTTTTTTGTTTAACTAGCTCTGTGCAGTTTGGGTCCTTTTAGCTCAATGAAATTTTAAACCCTGATCTGCACACACACTGCGCTCTTTTCATGACTGCTTGATATGCTAAGAACCCTTTTTGATACCTCAGGGACTCATTACTTTGCATGCCAGGATCCCTATCTGTGGAATCTCCTGACTTATTGGCTTAGATTGATAGTGAGTTTTACTCAAAACCTTTTTCTGTGACCTGGCATATGAGGTTTACTGTATAGTTTTCGTAATGTTCTCATTGCATTTGCTAATAATACTCAAGTATAAGCACTTAAACTTGAGCTTCGTCGAGGGCCATGCAGTTTGCAGACCCAAGGAATTATGGTCCTTTTACTGGTGCACACTTGCCAATAATTTCCTCCAGAGAAGAAGTGAAAGTGGAACAGACTTTTTTCCTTTTAGCTGTATGTCAGGCTGATTTTCAGGATAAGGCAGTATTCCAGCTTCACTCATTGGACAGCCTGAAAACCCTGGAAGTCGGACATGAAGGAGAAGAGACATCTGCTTGTAGACAGCTCTCATAAATGAGTAGTCATACTACAGAAATAAATCCTACTTTTTTAGCATCTACATTTATGGTTAGTGTGTTGACACATCTGTACTTTGTTGCCTCTTACAGCTATACTTTCTTATTGTAGCTGTTAATTTATGAGGAGGCCTTCCTTGTCTGGGTTCCAAAGTGCACTTCTGCTGACAGTGTGCTTTGGACAGTCATTTAATCCATTAGCTGCTGTGCAAGTTCTTTCTAGGTCTGCCAGACATATGCTGTCATACTACTTGTTAGTGTAGATGCCGTTTTCATTGTTTTTTTTCTTGATTTGCAAGAAGTGTGCTTGCTTTGGATGTCACCATATTGGCAGGTTCAGAGGCTAGGCACAGTCCTTGTACATTATAACGTATGTATCAGAGTAGGACAGATAAATCCTTAAGCATGGGACCTTCAGAGAAAAAAAATTCAGATTTGAAAGGAAAATAGAATAAACCTGGTCATATATCCAGCCAAGAGGGATAGCGAGTAGAATATCCGGTAGAGTATGAATTTATTTCTTGACACTGTACATGATTCAATCTGTAGTTCAACACAGTTTGAAGTTTAAAAAAAAAATGTTCTGGCTAAGAACTCTGCAGATACTGGGCCTCTTGGTTGCTAGCAGACCACCAGTCCCTTTCACCAAACTCTATGTGAAGATTGTTGCAGTAGACATGAATCTTTTTAAGATAAGGCTCCTATGAGTCTATCATTCCTTCAGACATCACTGAGCAGCTTCACTTTAACAGTTTTCTGGTAAGAATGTCATCTTTTGTTAACCCTCTCTTTCATAATAAGTTAACCACAAATGTGTGTCTACTATGTGTTGAGTCCATTTCAGTCAGTTCTCTGCACAAGTTGCTCATCAGTCTTCTAGAAATTACAAACTTTCACAAGGCCATGCAAGCTGTTTGCATTGATCTGCAAAGTCCATTGCAGATTTAATCAATAAACATGACTGACTTGCTGTCTTAATTTGGTAGGAAAAAGCCATCTTCTGTCTTTATTCAGGAGACCATTTTTCTTTTAAACTTTGCAGGAAAACATAGTTTGTATCTTTTGGCTCACTACATTGTAAAGAATGCATCTTGCCTGTAGGATACCTTCCACAGGTTTACTGCATTAGATTCAGTGGAAAGTCAGTCAGCATATAGTTCTTGACATTTTTAAGGACTAGAACATTTGCCAGATCTGATATTGAAAAGTCCTCCTTTGTGGGTGGATTACTGGATTTCTTTACGTGCATTTCCTAGCTCATTTATTTTTTTCTCGTCAGGTCCTGCAGTCCCAAGTATACATTTTCCTGCCTGATGCACACCATGACATCAAGTTTTGTATTGGAAGAATCCAGAGTCTGACCCATATGCCTTTCTTTCCATTCACGTAATTTTTTGCCTCTTTTCCAATTTGGACTCTCTGAAATTCATCTTGGGAAAGGTTCCTTCATTCAGGTGTCTGAGAAGTACAAGCCATTGAAGTTTTTTTGTTATTTCAGATCATGAACTAAGACCTTTGGCATTGCCTCTACTGTCTGGGAAAGAACAAGACGTAAAGCACTGTCATAACTGCTAGGGTCTATATTAAATAGTTGAACTTTCAAAAGTTCGAGTGTCATATGGTTGACACCATATGATCGAATTTTTGAAAGTTTGAATGTTTTAACGGAGATCTCCGTACAGCATGGAATGTGAAGATTTCTGTTTTCTGCAATGTAGTGCGATCTCGGAGTTGGTGTATTTAAAGAGCTGGGGGGGTGTGGGGCGCTTGCACCCCCCCTGCTTAAAACGTTCAGGTAGGTTATTTGTGTAGTTTATTTTTTTATTAGATTTTCGAACTTTTAAAAGTTGATCATATGGTGTCGACCATATGAGAGTCGAACTTTTTTAAGTTTGATTATCTAATATAGACCCTAACTGCTAATATTCTAAATTCTAAACTAGCCACTTGAAGTTGCAGGAGGGAGAAATTCTGGGTGTGTCTTACATCTGGCAAATGATAGGCAGTTGAGTCTATCCTGAGATCCCACCCCAGTGCCAGAGCACCATGAGAGGGCCAAAGCTACAGAAGATCAGAGTCATGCTTGTAGAAATAAGTCCTTTCCAGGAAGGCCTCATTGGCTGTATGTGTTTTTATCTCCCCTTTGATTAGTAAGGGGTTGAATTTACACTTTTTCCTTATTTCTTCAGACAAGGCCGGCATGAATTGCATCATTATTCACCTTTGAGGATGAATGTCCTAGAGTGAGAGAGACACCAGATCTTTCCAAAGTTTGCTAACAGTCACATTGTACCTTGGGAGAATTCCTTCTAGTTCCCTCATCATCTGCTCATTAGTCATATTCAGGACCAGGAACTCCTCTATCCCTCTCCATTACCCCTCTTTTGTATTTAAGTTGAAAGATGACATAAAATAAGTTTTTTTTTTTTTTTATTTTAGTTCTTTAAAAAAATGTTATTAATCCTGCCAGAAGGTCTTGGGGCCTTATATGATATTGGTTTTCAGCTTTTAATTTGCATTTTCTATACTGTATGTTATTTCTTTGTTTTAGATGTTTCCTATTTTTCAGTTGACTGTTGTCAACAACTAATGATAGTTTATGTATTATATTATTTACCTGTGTGCTTATCTTATTAATTTTTTAGTGTGCCCATACTGTAGTTTTTATTTTGTATATTGCAGACCAGAAAACTTTCCCTTTTGTCTTATCCCTTGTTGTTAACTCAAGTTTTTATTTTTACTTCTAAACTTCATCTTTTCCCTCTTTGGCCTCATTGATAGATCAGCATGCATTTTGTGAACATTAAGAGGTGTTAAACTCTGTCTGACATTAGAGACTGACTGTTCGCCTTGGTTATTTTCCAGAAAACCAAAAATTTTAGGAGGGACAGGGCAAAATAGGAAGCAAAATTACAGACGTTAAAAGTCAATAGTACAACAGGCTTTGCAGTCAATATATTTTCTGAACTAGGAAGTTGTAATGTCTAATATTAACTAGCTGTAATTTTCAGTGACTTACCAGAAAAATCAAACATTTTATGAGAGACGGCAAAATTAAGGTCACCCTATAGAACTACACAGCCATACAAATATTTAGGTTCATAGGTTGGTACTAGGCTATCGGCCCTAGTATTTCAAGTGTAAAATTGCTTAGCATCGCTACTGAGTTTTTAAGCTTGTGTAGGTTTCTTTTCTGACATGACTTTTTATAAAATACTGTTTGTGGTAAGGTTTAGCTTGTTACAGCAACAGCGTGTAACTGGAAAGTGCGCTAATGCCGCATCATTCTAAGCAGTGGACAAACCCACTACTTCTGTCCAGTGTTCTCCATTATCACCCTTGATTGCCACACATCCCAAGGACATCATAGAAGCATTTTTTTACTCTTAATTATGTATGCTTTTAAAGTGTATTTACTGCTAATCTGTTAGTACTGTTTATTTTAGGATCTGTGTGATGTCCTTCTATTCCCATGTTGCAGTATTCATACTGTGGGATTTCCAGCCCTCAGGCTACCCGACATCGGCTCCTTATACAAAAGCTTAAGCCTGGCTGCCGTAGGTGCGTGGGACGTCACACGTAGGGCCATAACCTTGGAGTATAAATGTGATGTCAGCACACACAGACCTCAGAACATTTCAGCCACAATGATTACTTTGACCGCTTTGCTCCTACGTCCGAAGACATGTAAAGAAGTACCCCGTTGGGGTTTTTTGCCTTTTCATTCTTAAGCTTTAGTTTGGTTGCTGTAGTTTTTCTCTAGCCGATGTCGTAGAAAAAGAGTAAATGTAGTTTGGGCACCAGATTCTACACAAAGACTCCCATGACCGCTGTGTCTTTTGCTTTGGTAAGGAGGATGACCACAAGGCCTGATCGATTTGCCAGTAATTCCTACCCAAGACCTTACGCAGCCATCCGTCCATGTTAAATCTTTTTCTGGAAAACCAAAGGCTTAAATGTCTCGTGCTTAGGATGGATCCCGATTGGGTCGCCAAAGCCGAATAGACGAGGAAGAAGGCCGAGGTTTGCAGGCCTTCTCCAGATGCCACTCTGCCTTCGGATGTCCTGCCGACTTCCGTTCTAGGGGCCGAGGGACACATGATTACTCCGATTGTTCCCACGGCTACACTTGAGGTGGCCATGTCAGTACCCACGGACAACACGTCAATGGAGTTGACTCGGATGTCAGTCATTACCGACGTCGAGGGAGAACCATCGCTGGACCAACCAACTGAGACCTCTCGTACCCAACGCAGCACTCTGTTTCCTTACCCACCCAGATGCACACTCCTTCTAAAAGGGAGCTGAAAACTAAATACCTAAGCCCAACACCTCCAGCAGCCCAGACTGGGAGTCCTTCACTTCCTCCTTGATGCAGGCCTTCATGGCTTTTAGGCCTACAGGTCCTACTCCCACCAGCATCCCTGTACTGAGTCTTAGGCTGGCTTCTGCCTCCTCCCTGCCTTTAGCATCTGCTCAGCCTACAGTTACCCAGGAAGATCCAGAACACTCTTATTCTTCCTCTGAGGAATCTGTCTCCTGTGTTTCACAGATTGCCTCTCCCATTGTCTATTACTCACCTGAAGAGGACTCTGTTGAAGGGGACTCCCCCCCCCCCCCGAGGACTTAACATTTGGGGAGAGTATCTCAAAAATGAGAGTATTTCAAGTGGGATACTTCTTTAGTCTCTGATACCCAGAAAAGATACTTTGAGCTTCCACAGCTCGACTCTCCTTCTCCTTCAGCTATCCCTCCAGTACTCCCAGCTTTCGTGGATGCCTTCACATCAGTTTCCAAGAACCCAGATTCTCAACTTCCTGCCCCAAAGAGGCCAGATAGGTTTTACAATATCCCTGATGACTACAAGTTCCTCATAAAACCACCTTTGGTCGAACTAGCTGTAATTGCAGTATCCATAGAAAGACAATCTAGGCAATTGCCTTCTGCCTCCCTACTGCCATCCGATAAAGACAGCAAAACTATGGACAGGATAGGCAAGAAGGTATACACTTCCTCTACCCTGCCTTTCAGAGCTATAAACTACAAACCCACATGGTGAAGTATGCCCTAGACCTAGTTTCTCAGGCCTCCACCTTGTTGGCTACCACCCCAGACTGTCCAGCCAAATCTGACATTTCCTCCAAATTATCACTGGCCACCCAAGTAGCCAGACACTCTATCCGCTGCAGCTATGATGCTTCAGAAGCAGTTGCCAGGTCTGCTGGCACTGCTTTCACCTTGCGCAGATACTCCTGGCTTAGGCTACAACCTCTGCCAGAATAGTTTAAAGCAAAGATCATGGATGCTCCTCTGGATAACAATCATCTCTCTGGAAAAAATGTTGCAGAACTTTTTAAAAACTTCCAAGAAAAAAGCAAGGAACTACAGGACATTAAGCACTTGCAGGTGTCCCCAGTGCCCAGATATTACAGAAACTACCCTGTCAAAACAGCCTTTGCTAGAAGGGCCACATCCACTTCTAGACCCTCTGCTGCCAGACCTCATAGGGGATCTCGGAGACAACCTTATCCCAGACCCCCTCATCCACAACACCCCAACAAACAGCCCTTTCCAGATAGAGGGAGACCCTCCTCTGCGTGACTGCCTTGCCCAAGTGCCCCATCCACCCACCTTACCTAATGCCTCCCTTTTTGGAGAACCATAGCTACAGATCGGTGGGTTCTTGCCATCATCCAAAAAAGATACTTTCTTTCCTGGAAAGAAAAACCTACAACAATAAAAATTCCTTTCCCTCCCAAAAATCAACTCCCTCTGTTTCCTCCCATCCTGCAGGAACTACTCTCCCAAGGAACAATAGAACCAGATGTTCATCGTGTTTCACTGTTGCAGTCATTACATTTGGGTAATCTGCTGGCCGGTTGCCCTCAGTCGGCCTGATTAACAAAGTCTTGGGTCCTACGTAGGTTGCTGTCCCTTCTTCCATGATGTCAGGTCGTCAGGGGTATATAACATGCAGCCGATGCCATTACATCAGTCTTTCTTGCCACGTGGTGCCTGAAACTGAAGCAGTTTGCAAGTGCCGGTCGGCCAACTCCTGAAATTTTCATTTTCGAGTTTCAGAACCAGAGTCTTCAACTTAAAGCTAAGTACCCCATTGGGGAAACTTTTTCTTGCTCCTTACCGATGTCAGTAAAAGTTAATAATTGTATTACTTGTGGGAAGCAAATACCTCATAAGTATTTTCATTTGTACTGTATTCCTTGCCTAGGCCCTGATCACGACGTACCTTGCTGTTGGATTTGTGCTTTATTTAATCAGCTCACTATCCATCTTCGGTACATTTTTGCTTCAAAATATTTCGGTTTTCGGTTTAATTATCCAGAAATTATGTCGGTTAGCCATCTGAATACCGGAATACCGAAAAAACACAAAGAAAAAGACAGAGACAGGCCGTTGAGGTCCAAAACTGCTGACAACGCTTCTCCTAAGCCAGTTGCCAGTTTGCCGGTACTCAGTGAGGCGCTTTCGCAGCCCCTGATACCCGCTACTTCTGATTCGCAGACCTCTATTGAGACCCATTTGGAGTACGGTATGCCGCGAGATGCTTCACATATGGAACCTGCGGATGTCTCTACCTTGGATGGGTCTGGAGCCGCTGAGCAGGCACCGGCTTCTGAGGGTGTATTCAGGCCTACAGACTTTTATATTAAACTGACTCCAACTTCAGTGCTAAGGCTTAAATCTCGATCTATGTCTAAAAAAAATGACGCCCAGGCCACATGTTCAGGCCCCTATGCCTAAAAAACAAATTATCGAAATGGCTGAAGATTTAATTACTGTAATCAGAGGTAGTCAGACCCCCCCCAGAGGCCTAGGATTGAATTTGATATGAATCTTCTGAACAGGACTCCTGTTTCTTCTGACTCTTCTAATGATCTGGATTTGTCCATACCTACTTATGAGGACTCTGATGCAGAGGATTCCATTCCCTCTGCTTCTCCACCTGAGGATTTCTCTTTTGGGGAAACTTTACATACCTTAAGGGAGCATTTCCACTGGGAAAGTCAGGATTTCTCTGAATCCAAAAAGAGGCTTAGGGATTTCCTTCTTCTTCCTCAGCATAGGCCTTTGGCTATACCTCCTGTACTAGATATTGTTGATGTGTTTTCGGAATCCAGTATGGCCCCTGATTCCTTGCCTCCAGCCCCTAGCAAACCAGACAGGTACTACAGGGTTCCTGAGTCCCACAAATTCTTTTTTCAAAAATCCTGTTGCGGACCCTGAAACATTTATCAGGGGCCCAAGGGCATTAAGGCTTCTACTGCTAAAAATCCTACCCCTTTTGATAGAGACTCCAGGGTGCTGGATATATGGGGTAAAAAGGTTTACACTTCTGCAACCTTAGCAATCATGGCTTTAAACTGTCAATTCCATATGCTAAAATATCAACAACATATCATGGGACTGCTTAAACAGAAAATGATGTTGATTTCTGATTGTGTGGAGAATAAAGATTTACAGGATTTATTGCATTCAGCTGAACAAGTTGGTAAACATACATTGCAGTGTGGTTTTGATTCTTTAGAGGCCTCTTGCAGGGCTGCTGTTACTGGGTCTGTGCTTAGAAGGCATGCTTGGCTTAAGGAGCAATCTCTGCCTGATCATGTTAAAGCAAAACTTTTGGATGCTCCTTTACAGCAGGACCGCTTATTTGGCAATAAGGCTGAAGAAGTTCTAAAAAAGATGGAAGGTAAAGCTAAATCTATGCAAACTGTGAAAGATTTCTTAGAAGTGCAACCTGTTAGATTTAGTAGGCATTGGCCTACTAAGAACTGGTCCTTTCCAGCTCCTTCCAGAGCCACAACGGCCAAAACCACCAGGTTTCAGTCCCAAGGGACTTTCAGAACTAAGCAATGGTGTGCTTCCGCTTACATTTCTGGAAACAAGACACCACCCTATGGTAAGCAGTTTCAATGACTTCCCTTTGAAATTACCAAGCACTTACCTCTTAGCCGCCCCTTTGGGGGAAAACTGGCTCTTCATTCAAGAAACTGGCAACTTATAACCCAGGACAAATGGATTTTAAATATAGTGTCCCAGGGATACAGATTTCATTTTTACATGCTGCCAACTCCAAACGGGTGGCCAGACCTGCCCCCAAATCTGTGTGCAGAGGCTCAGAAACAAGTACTTTCCCTCCTAAACATGGGGGCTATTCAACTAGTACCAGAAGAGGAAAAGGGACAAGGTTTCTATTCCAGACCTTTTCTGGTACCCAGAAAAGACAAATCATGGCATCCAATTCTGGACCTGTCTACTCCAAACACCTTTCTGGACATTCCAAAGTTCAAGATGCTGACTCTTCACCAGTTACTTCCTATGCTAGGCAAGGATGCCTGGTTGGCAACTCTCGACTTAAAAGAGGCTTACCTGCATATCCCAATCAGGGGATCTTGCAGAAGATTCCTACGCTTCAAAGCAGCCTGCATGCATTATCAGTTCTCTGCACTGCCCTTTGGCTTGTCTGCGCCCAGGGTATTCACAAAGTGTCTGGCTCCAGTAATTGCATTTTGCTGGCAAAGAAATATTCAAATATATCCATACCTGGACGATTGTCTAACTCAGGCAGAAAACCAGGCCATTCTTCTAAAACATCTGGCGTTTGTAAAAAGACTTCTAACCTGTCTAGGGTACACCATAAACAAAAAGAAATCTCAAATGATACCCTCTCAAAATATTACACTCCTGGGTGCAAGCTTGAATACAACTGCCCAGATGGCTTTCCTTATGCCAGAAAAACAAATTCATTTAGTGACTTACTTCAAACAGGCGGCCACAAAAACCCTGCTATCTGCAAGGCAAATACTGCAAGCCTTGGGGTTCATGGCCTCATGCATTCTTCTAATTCCATATGCAAGACTGCATATGAGGAAACTTCAGTGGTACTTAAAAAGTTTATGTAGTCAACTTTGTCACAGCCTGGAAACAATGATTACTATCATACCTTGCCTCCACCTCGAGTTGCTATGGTGGGCAGAGGCCTGCCACCAAAACAAGGGACTGCCATTCACACCACCCCCTGCCGCCCAAACCCTAACTACAGATGCATCAGACTATGCATGGGGGGCTCATCTGGCAGGGAAGTGCATTCAGGGAAAATGGAGCCCAAATCAAATGCACCTTTATATCAATCAAAAAGAAATGCTAGCTGTACAGAATGCAATGACAGCCTTCAAGGACTACCTTCATCCAGGACAATTACTGATAAAGACGGACAACACCATGGTTATGTGGTACATAAACAAGCAGGGGGGTACACATTCCTACCCCCTCTGCAGACTAGCCATGGCATTGTGGAAGACAGCCTTGAGCTACCAAGTACAACTACAAGCTGAATTCCTGCCAGGAAAGCAAAATGTTCTGGCAGACAAACTAAGCAGAAATCTCCTGGACCCTCACGAATAGAAACTGGAACCACGGATTTTCAACATGTTGACACGCAAGTGGGGGAGCCCAGACATAGATCTTTTTGCTTCACCCCAGAACTACCAGTTGAACAAATTCTGCACAAGAACTCATCACAAAAAAGCCTGGAAAGTGGATGCTCTGTCCTTCAGCTGGAAAATCAGTCTATGCCTTTCCCCCTCTGCCTTTGCTCTCCAAAGTTCTACTAAAAGTCAAACAGGACAAGCCAAAAATGATTTTGATTGCTCCAGACTGGCCTCGCCAACACTGGTAGCCACTCCTGCGCAGTGTGTAACACATTTCTCCATGGCACCTGCCTCAGACACCTTCCTTACTGTTTCAGCAGGAGAACCAAATTCTGCACCCTCAGCTCCAAACATTGAATCTTGCAGCTTGGCTAATCACTTAAATTCACCCTTAGCATCCCTCAGCAAACCTGTGATGGATGTCATTTTGGAGGCGAGAAGAACTAATACTAGAAAATCTTATGCTGACAAATGGAAAAGATTCTGTGCCTGGAATCAATCTCAAGGGATGAGCGCAACAGTGCCCAATTTACCTCAGATTTTGCAGTACTTAACTGAGATGCTTCATACGGGCCTGGCTTTTTCTTCCATAAAAATCCATGCCTCAGCCATTTCTGCTCATTACAACACAGACCCCCCCTCTTCTCTCATCCTCTTCTAAAGCAGTACAGTATCTCAGAGGGGCAAAAAACTTGAGACCACCCATGAGAACTCCAACCCCTGCCTGGGACCTTAACTTTGTATTGGAGAAACTCACTCTACCTCCTTTTGAGCCAGCTGCAACTGCAGACTTAAAATTTCTTTCCTGGAAAACAGCCTTCCTTTTACCAATCACTTCAGCTAGAAGGATATCTGAATTACAGGCCCTTTTGGCAGTGGAGCCTTTCATCATCTTTCATGCGGACAGGGTGTCACTCAGGACTAATCCATCATTCATGCCCAAGGTGGTATCCAGTGTGGCTCTTAATCAGTCCATTCATTAGCCAACTTTCTTTTCCAATCCACAGAACAAGGGAGAGCAGATTCTGCATTCATTGGATGTTCACAGACAACTTAGATTCTACTTGGACAGGACTAAATCTCGAAGAAAATCTGAACAACTGCTGGTAGCATTTGCTGCAGGTGCAGAGGGGAAGGTTATTTCAATGCAAACCATTTCTAAATGGATAAGCCATTGTATTCATTTCTGTTATAAGCTCCATGGAAAACCTATCATCCAGGGGATCAGATCAGATCTCATTCCACCAGGGCTGCATCTACTTCAGCAGTCTTTCTCAGAGGTGTTCCTACCAGGGATATTCTAGAAGCTGTTACCTGGAGTTCAGTTCATACTTTCACCAAGCTTTACCATTTACCAATTTTCTCTAAATCCAGAGCTGGCCTTGCCACTGCTGTTTTGCAGGGCCTTATAGCTGTTCCTAATGCTGTATAAATCCATCCTTCCAACCTTAGCTTTGGGAATCTACCCAAATGTAATGACTGCAACAGTGAAACACAATGAACATAGTACAGTTGTGTACACTTACCATAAATGTAGATGTTCGAGTGTATTCACTGTTGCAGTCCTGGTTATCCTCCCTCCATCCCCCTGTTTTTCCTTTACTATACCTCTTCTTTCTGTTATTATGCTTAAAAGCCTTTTCGGTGTATTTGCTTTTGTTTGGAGGTATATTTTTGTGTTTCATATTTTTTATATATATATATATATATATATATATATATATATATATATATATATATATATATATATGGATTCACTTTATAACCGCGAAATACTGAAATATCGAATTTCAGTATCTCGAGACTATAAAACCGAATCCACAAAACACCGACACAAAAAAAACGCGAAATTCACAACATCGAAAACACCGCACACACTATACCACACATACATCACAACACCCACATCACAACATAAACAAACAAAACTACACACATACACACATGAGCAGGAGGCAAGCCCCCCTGCATGCCCCATGTGGGGGGCTGCGCCCACCACATCCCCCCTACTTATATATACTAACTCCGAGATCGCACAAACACAAAACAAAAGCCAACTCACACACGCACATTCTCCGACCCGTCACACACACATCAAACACATCAGCACACTCACATACACTCTAACTCCCACTCAAAACCCTTAGAAAACAGTTACCTGGCATAACACCTACATCCACACACAGCACCGCGCAGCATCAAAACACAATCCCGGACATTACGCAGCGTAAGGTCATAACCGCGAATTCGACATATATTCGAGTTCGCGATTATGACCTTTCGCTATTTTTAACATTCGGCTTTATAGTCTCAAGATACTGAAATTCAACATTTCAGTAATTCGAGGTTATAAAGTGTTTATATATATATATATATATATATATATATATATATATATATATATATATATCCATTTGGGGGGCACCTGACATCTGGGGCAAGAAGAACTGATGTAATGGCATCGGCTGCATGTTATATACCATTGACGACCTGACGTCATGGAAGAAGGGACAGCAACTGAAGCAGGACCCAAGACTTTGTTAATCAGGCCGACTGAGAGCAACCTGCCAGCAGATTATCCAAATGTAATGACTGCAACAGTAAATACACTCGAACATCTACATTTATGGTAAGTGTACACAACTGTACGTTCCATCAGGTCAGGAGGAATGAGGCTTCTACTCCCGCCTTTTCTTAGTCCCAAAAAAGGATGGCCCCTGGAGACCTGTCCTTGACCTATCTTATCTAAACCTGTCCCTACAGGTTCCCTCCTTCAAGTTAGTCTCCCTTCAAACTCTTTACCCCTCATTCTCAGGCCTTCGTGGTTACCCTGGACCTAAAGGATGCATACCTGCACATCCCAGTCAAACCTTCACACAGGAGGTTCCTTCACTTTTCTGGGCCCTCTTCTCATTTTCAATTTACTGCATTGCCTTTTAGCTTGTCTACAGCACCCAGAGTTTTTACAAAGTGCTTGGCCCCAGACATCACCCACTGCAGAACCAAGGGAATTAAAATCTACCCTTACTTGGACGACATTCTCATTTTGGCAGAATCTCAGTTTACCCTTTGGGCACATCTCCAATTCACCATGTCCCTTCTAAGCAACCTGGGTTTCACTCTCAACCTCCAAAAATCCTCTCTCCTACCACAACAGGACAAAGTAGGGTGCAGAATCAGAACAGATCTAATGAGATCCTTCTTACCTCCAGACAAGGTACAATCCCTCTCCTCCCATTTTCTAAGTCTATTGACAGAATCACATCTCACTGCAAGACAGTTTCTCCAAACCATAGGCCTCATGGATGCCACCATTCCTATGCTCCCACTAGCAAGTATGTACATGAGGAAATTCCAGTGGTACTTAGACTGTTTGGTCCCAGAGCCAATAACCTCTAGACAAACTCATCCCCCTTCTGCCCTGTCTAAAATTAGAGCTGAAGTGGTGGATTCAGAAGGTTTCCAACAACCAGGGAATTCCTCTTCAACTCCCTCTTTCTTTCCCAGTCTATGCACACAGATACATCAGACCTAGGATGGGGAGCAACCCTGCAGGTTTACTGGGTACAGCAATGCTGGACCACTGCCCTGCAGAAACAGCACATCAATGTCAAGGAGTTGACTGCTGTCCTCTTAGCTATAAAAGTTTTCCTACCCATGCTGCAACCAGGAATACTTCACACTGTGACAGACAACACGACTACCATGTGGTACCTAAACCAGGAGGGACAAAGGCATACCGGTTATGTCTGCTTACCCTGGCAATCTGGGAGATAACAGCAAAGCACAGCCTCTTCCTGAAAGCTTCATACATCCCCACTCAGGAAAACAAGAAAGTGGACTTGCTCAGCAGAACTATATCTCGCAACACGAATGGATGTTGCACAGGGATACCTTCCTACACATAGTCCACCAGTGGGGCACACCACAACTGGATCTGTTTGCTTCCCCCCAGAACAGACACCTGAAAGATTTTGCAGCAGGGCTCACTCACCTCTAGCCTGGAGAGTGGATGCCTTCAGTTTTTATGGCAGGGAATGTTCTTATACGGCTTCCCGCCCTTCCCTCTAATTCAGCGAGTCCTTCTGAAAATCAAGAAGGAACACCCAAAACTCTTGCTGGTGACTCCCTATTGGCCAAGGCAACACTGGTTCCCCCTTCTATTTTTACTAGCCAGGGGCAATTACCACACCAGATGGACCTACTAACTCAGCAGCAGGGATCCCTCCTTCACCCACAACTCTCTCTACTGCAACTAACTCAGTGGGTGATCAACTTTTGATCTCCTTTAGACAACACTACTCAGAAGACGTGCTCTCTGTCCTGAGGGATTCCAGGAAACCAATAACTAGAAAAAACTACTTGTCTAAATGGCAGAGATTCTCGAAATGGTGTTCTGCGAGATATAAGGACCCATTTCTAGCAGATCCTCCCCTGGTCCTGAACTATACCTGCGGACTCATTAAGGAGGGACTGGCTTATTCTTCTGTCAAAGTCCATCTCTCAGCCATTTCTGCATGCTTGCCTTTACAGCCACCTCTTCTATCTAGACTGAAAGTAAAACTTTTCCTGAGAGGGGTCTTACATATCAGACCACCTAGAAAGCCCATTCCTCCTCCCTGGGATCTCAACTTCGTACTAGAAAATCTTACCCTACCCCCTTTTGAGCCAGCCAGCACAGCATCTCTGCAAATGTGCACCTGGAAAACCATTCTTTTAGTGGCCATCGCCTCTGCTAGAAGAGTGTCTGAGTTACAGGCCCTGATGGCTTGCCCTCCTTACACCACCTTCCATAATGACAGGGTTTCCCTACACACTAACCCCTCCTTTATGCCAAAAGTAGTTAATGAGCTTTCCTTAAACCAATCCATTCACCTACCCACCTTCTACCCCTCTCCTACTAACTCCGCGGAGAGGATCCTCCATTCCCTAGATGTACATAGGCAACTGAGATTCTACTTGGACAAAACCAAGTCTTTCAGAAAGTCTGACCAACTCTTCATTTCTTTCCATCCCAGGGCCTTGGGTAAGGCAGTCTCCAAACAAACTGTTTCCTCCTGGATCAGAAAATCCATCTTTTTTTGCTCCTCCCATCATCACAAACCATTGCCTCAAGGAGTGTGAGCGCATTTTATGAGAGGCATGGCTACCTCTAAGGTCTTTATGAAAGGACTAGACACAGCTTCCATTTTGGAGGCAGCCACCTGGTCCACAGTTCATATTTTCACCAAGCACTACAAGCTGGATCAGGTCTCTAATGCTAGAGCAGGGTTTGCCAGACCAATCCTGTAAGGATTCCTTGAATCTTCCACCTCTGCCGCCTCCCAACATTCCTTCTAGCTGTGGTACTCTCTCACAGTATGACTACTGCAACATGTGAATAGAAGGACATAGAGTAGTTGTGTAAAATCTTACCATAATCATAGATGTCCTTCTCTTCCATGTTGCAGTATTCCTTCCCGCCCTCCATCCCCCTAATTGCCTCTATCTTCTCTACGGTATACCTTCTCTGCAGGACACTCATTAGAGCCCTGCAAGGACATTTGCTTTTGCTTCTCCTTGGCCTTATAGTCTCGTCTCTGGGCTTCAGGTTCTGAAGTCTGTGCGTGCCAACATCACATTTATACTCCAAGGTTATGGCCCTGTGTGTGACATCCCACTCACCTACGGCAGCCAGGCTTAAGCTTTTGTATAAGGAGCCAACATCGGGTCACCTGAGGGCTGGAAATCCCATAGTATGAATACTGCAACATGAAAGAGAAGGAGATCTATAGTTATGGTAAGATTTTACACAACTATTCTTTCTGTTATTTGCCCCATATTTTTCAACATTTTCATTAATGACTTCTACACTGCTTCAGAAATGCCACCCTAGTTCAGTACACTGATGACTCAAACGTAATCTGCTCTGCCAAATCATTCTCTAAACACCCAAGACCTTGCACAGCAAACCTCTTATTGATTAAAACATGGTTAAGTGAATCACAGCTGCTTCTAAACTCCAATAAAACTAAGTTAGTCTTCATAACCCCAAAACACTTATCTACCGAAACAACACCATTCACACATCTCTGCCTACAGCACAGTGATAGAACTAGTAAAGCACACAAAATTACTGGATGTCATCGTAGATGACTCGTTGAAGTTCAGCCACCATGTATGTCACACGTGGTTACCAAAACTCATCAAAGACTAAGTTCATTATAAAGAGTAAAAAAATCTAGTTCATTGACATAGCCAAATGAAGTATAGTCACTACTTTCTTACTGTCATCTCTCACCTATGCTGCCCCAGTCTTCACTAAACTTCAAGACTTGCAACTGTCCAAACTTGAACAATGTTATAATAAAATAGCCAAATTTGCAGTCCACTGCAACAAAGAAACACACCACTGCCGAGCCCTCAGGGAATTAAACTAGTTAGAACTACCATGCCATGTAGCTCTTTCTCAGATAACTATAGTACACAAACTCCCCAATCCACCAAGAATCAGGATAGAAGAGCCCCAGTAGCAATCCACTAACAGCTTCCCCATGATTGCACAACTCAGAGAGTCACCAGGCTACAACTGCAAGTCTTCTACTGCCACTAAGTCTTTACATCCAAGTTGAAATGATGTATTTAACTGGTGACTCTACACACACTAGGCAGGACAAAGACAGGGTGACAGCTGTCTTTTTAATGCTGGCATGAGAGTCATACAGTCCCTCCAGCAGATCAAATATGTCTGACCAGGTGATGGTGTGAATCATCTGTTTAACTCAGAAGGACATGCAGAGAGAGAGAGACTGGGCCATGCTTTGCATGTATCAAAGGCAGGTAAGACTCTGGATCTGACTGGAATCCTACCTTCTCTGAGAGTAATGTCCAGATATGGAAAAGATAATTGACTTTGACACCTGACTAAGTAATTGATGTCATAGATGACTGACAAACCCAGCTTGCTTCACCTTGGATGGCTTGCATCTTTTGCTTCATAAATTCCACATAGTAGCCAAAACCCTTTATGCCTTTGTAGGGTTATTTTTAAGGAAAGTCTACCTTCTGGACATTATATCATAAGAAAAAGGTAGATTCCAATTTAGACCACTTCAAAGATTGCTCTAATTAGTACCAAAAGTTAACAATAAATTCTTGAATCTCAAGTCTGTGCTGTACTCTGACACACCACATCTGTTTTGTAACATAGACTTAAAATACCCCTTTACCAAGTTTCAGCATCAAATATACATACAGACCTGTTGGAAGCTGTGTGAGAGTATTAGTATTTTGTCAGATGTTCAGTTCTCTAGACAGATTCCCCACGACAGACCGCATTTACTCAACTTCAAATTGCTGTAAACAAGACTTTCAATTCACAGCAGCTAGGTCACCTTCCCTGTCCCTGAAGGACCATGACAAATTTCTTATTTATTAATTGGCTATGAATAAAAATACCTTTCTGATTGACGACTTCAGCTATCCATTGATTAACTGATTCACCTATACCATAAAATTTGGGCTCACTCTAGATTACGGTACATAGTAAATACTAAACAATTGTACAAATAGCTAACCCAGCTCACTGTGTGTCAAACTCTTCTTGACCTCAATATCATTAGCATTGCCTCTGTTTGTGTTTTTTTTTTTTTTTTTTTTTTTTACCAATGCCGTGTTGTAGAGGGATAAAACTCTGAAAGCCCTGACCACTTGGGTGTGATTATCAGCTCGGGCATCTTAGACATTGGCAAGGGAGGATGGAAGGCGGGGTTTGCACATGGGCACACCTTAAGGCTGATATAAATGGGATGTGTTGAATTTGTGGAAGCAGGGGATTTGCTGAGTTGCTGGAGAAGCTGGACAAGTACTTCATACCCATTGCATATCTGTCTCCATGACAGTACATTTATGAGTTGGTTTGGAAACCTGGGCATAAATAAAATTCCCTTTAGCAGCATATAGGGTACTGTCCTGAGCTGCCTCACATTATTTACTTTCCCATAATATGGGTCAGAGAAGTATGATCGGTCTGGTGAATGAGGAGAGGAGGAATGCTCATAGTCAACTGTGAGTGGCTCAAAAAAAAAAAAAAGTCTTGTACGCCTGTAGTGACACATCTGTGGTCCAGTCTGTTCACAAATAAGTAATCTTTAGGGCATCTACACCCACCAAAATGGACACCTTTAAATTCAAGGACTTTAAAAAGACAAGCCTTTTAAAAGTATATGATGAGCTTTTAAAATTTAGTTGCAAGATTTCTATCCCTGTTGTCACAATGGCAGTATACCAGTGAATTTTACTCCTATTTAACAAATAGCATAAGTCAGTCACAATCGACTATATTGGGAACATAAAAGTAAGTCATGTTGATAGAATGTGTTCTCTGATGAGCTCTGTGTTAAATGAAAAAGCTAATTAAAGTCTACAGTACACAAAAAGCTGCTCCCATAAAAGAATCTATCAAAAAGATTATCAAAAATCTGAAAGTTATCATAAGGAAGCTCAAAGTGGAACATGAATTAAAAAAATAATATACAAAGCCAAGGATAATCATAAATCCTTCCTAACTTTGTTAAATGGTTAAGCAGTAGCATACAGTGGTGCATCTAAATTCATTTGTAATGGTATTTATTAATTGGCATTTGTTTACTGGGAATGTCCAATGGGCTGGAAAGGCCCATTTTCAGTGGAGGCCCAGGGAGAAAAGCTCCACACACGTAAGATACAGTAACAAATAGCAAATACAACAAGTGAACATTTTATACAGCAAAACTTAAGGGAAAAAAATTGATAGTTACTGTTAAGTTTAGACAAGTAAATAAAATCAGTATAACATGGTAGACTATAGACATGTTTAAGAGTGATATAAGTCAGAAAGGATAGTTTAGAAATAGAAATGTTGATGTAGGTTAAGATTAGATGTTAAGGAGCCCCACCTCAAATCCAAAGAACTGTAGGCCCATTAGCCAAGTAAGCCTAAATTTATAAAGACATGGAACACATATCTGACTTTGTAAGTTCAGAAATAAATAGTCTTATTGTTGTAGACATTCAACAGTATGGTTTTGTCGATAGAAGATCACGTCATCTTAATTTACTAGGCTTCCTTCAGAAAGCATTGAGGGTATATATAGCAGCTACAGAGTTTATACAGTTTACCTGGCAGAGGTTTTTGATGCTATTCCCCATACTAGAGTCATAAAAGAGTTGAGTAGCATCAATGTAGAACCTAATGTTGTAAAATGAATAACAAACTAGGTAATAGATAGAACCCATGTAGTTAAAATGTATTATTACACTATTCATACATCAGTGTTTTACAAGTAATTTCATTTCTGTGTATACTGCCAATATTAAAGCTATAAGTAGATAGAAAACCAAAGATTATGATATGTTTCATGCTTTTTTCAAGTTTTAGTTTCACTGTTGAATGAGTTTTTCATTATGACCATACATACAAAATGATGTCAACTTAGGTGCTAGCAATGGCATACATCCACACGCAAAGCATTCTGGTTAATCAAAAACACCATACTTATTTAAAGGAACAGATACTTATTTAAATTATGGTTTCATTAATAGATCCTTAAATGTTTTAATTTTTAATGTTGGGTGTTCCATTTATGAGACATATCGACAGAATTGTCATACTAGGATATAGGAGTTGCTGGAGGGGAAAATAGCAGCTTATAAACTAATGTAGACAGTGAGGTATTGTGGGTTCAGTCTTTAATGATGTCATGTGAAGAGTTTTCAAGGGACGGTGCTTGTCAAAAAAAATAATTACAAATGTTTCACATTTTTTGCATTAAACTGTAAAATTTCATATTTTATGTGATAAGGTGATCACTAAGGACTGGTAATTTACATTAGTTATGAAAAGTGTGACAATGCACTTTAAAGTAGTAGATGCCACTTCAGAAAGCAAAAATGTGTTCAGTAATATAAAACAGAGTGATACCCTTATAGGTTCATAGGTTCATAGATTAGTACTAAGCTAACTGCCCTTGAGAGCCATTTTAAGCATAGCTAATTGTCCCTTGTGAGACTCAAACCCTGTATCTTGTGTTTGTAAGGCAAACACCTGAACCATTAGGCCACCCTCCCAAACCACTACTCCTTGCTGGATATTGTCAAGGTGATTATGGACCATGGACTGAACCTGCATTGTAAACTCTGAGTCTGTGAATTCTCTTTTTCTAATGTCCTTCTCATTGTCCAGTTTCTTTGAGACTTGTTTATATCCCCTGTTACAAATGGAATATTCCCTTCAGTGAGCAGTTGCTAAAGTATCCTTTTGTACTCAAGATATCATTGTTGATTTGTATGCTGTAGCCAGAGAATATTCATTTCTGTTATTTAGCTGAGGTTATAATGGCTTGTATTTCACCAAATTTTAAGTCCACGTTATGCCTTTGTTACTGTAATTCATATTAACATACGCCATTACACCTCCTTTTGTTGAATTTCCTGTTTGTATCAGTTGTATCCTTCAGCCTTGTGTCCTGTATCCACATTTCCTTTAACTACATCTTTTCTCACTACTGCCGCAGTTTGCTTTTCATGGTACTTTTTTCTTAAACTTTTTATGTATATATTATTTTGAATGCAGTTGTTTCATAATATAGTTACTGCCCTAAAATCACTAGTCTCTATTATAACAGTATCTCCTTCCCTTCTGATGTGTACTTTTTTGTTTAGACAACAAAAAAGATAAATAATTATATGCTTTGTGTAGTGACCTAGAGGATGAAATTGAAGTAATAAGTGGCTAACATGAGGTTCATTCATGGGATAGCTGAGCTTGTTTTCAAAATGGGAGTGTGAGGATCTGAGTACAATCACTACTCATCCATGTTGAGGAGATCCTATGTTGTAATTTCTGTCTATCTCAACAGTTGGCTTATATGCCTCAAGGTGGATCTAAGCTAGATAATACTTCAGACCTTATCCAGCACTCGGTCTCCTGTCTCTCATTAATTTTCTGTGCTAACAGTGTTGCTTCAGATGTAATTTGCCATCTTTCTTGTCAGACAGAATCTGCAGTGCTTAGCTCATCTACTTGTGATACATTAAGGTAGGTGAAGTTGTTTTCTGAATTTTCTGTCTTAATCTGCTGTCAGGCTTCTTAGGGCTGTTATTTTCTTCTTGGATATGTGAAGTAAAAAAAATACATTTCCTCTGTCACTTTTTTCTGACGCTTGCCTTAGCATGATTTAATTTTATGGATGGCTATCCTTAGGTTTTTTCCCCCTTCACTAAGGAAAAGAGCTTCAGAATTAAAAAAAAATGCTTTTAAGTACAGGCATAAGATCCTGTCCCAGGACCCACTTACTCAGTTTCTGTTTTGTCTGGATCCTGACCATTTTAATACAAATTGTGATATCTGCTCTCCCCTTGGCCAAAGAGCCTTATTGGATAGAAAGAATATGTCAATTATTAAGGGCCTTCTCCCAAGGTCTGTGGAAGAATTGTCTACCTTATGTACTAATATGCTGCTACTTCCCATTCCCAGAGGTGTAGTGATGATACATTCCAAGATCTTTGGATAAAGAAAATGAAAGGGACAGGTCTAAAGAGATGCATAAGAATAGAGAATATGGCACTAGGGTTGTGAAAAAGAACAAGAGAAAATAAAAAAGTCCCTTGGTTTGCCCCCCCCCCCCCCCATACTGGATTCCCAGGCTCTGAAAATGTCTAGCTGTCTGAGGCCTTTCCTGCCTTTTGCTCCAATGCCTTTGCATCCATCTGGGACCCATACCACTTTACCATTCCCTGGTGAATCCTATACAGTAATTATTTCTGATTTCTTGCCAAGAGAATTTCTTCTCTGGGTAGATATCTTTCAGAAAGGAGCTGTTGAGATTTTTGACCTCTTGAACACCCCCCCCCCTTAGCTGCACTTGTCTTGTCCTTTAGATCATCTAGAAGCATTGTAGACCTTTTCACTGGGCTAGTATGAGAGACTTTGCCAAGGCCCAGACCGATATAGTTGGCATTCTCTCCCTTTCTCCTACGCAGGAAGAGGGAGATAGTTCACCTACTCTGCTTGCCTTTTTTCCTTCTCTAATTGCTATGCTGGATCCTGTGGCTTCCAAACCAAGGTTCCCCCAATTATTCTTCTTTTGGCATCAACAGCTGTGGGGTCTTTGTCTACAGTTTTTCTGACACACTTGACTCCAAATTTCTCTGAGCTTTGGCATCCTGGAGTTGATAGGTTGCTTCCGATCATTCAGAGGCAGATTTGACTCCATCAGACTCAGGACCATCCTTGAAAGCTCAGTTCCAGACTCTGCCTCAGATTTGGTTGGGTCATCAGTTCCCTCAGTTTTCATCTTTTGATCCTTCAATTTTGGATTTAGCACCAAATCAAAGGTCACTCTGGTGCTGTTGGCTTTATCCTCAAAATTTGAGGCCTTTCAAGAAAACTTTGGTTCAGTAATCCTCTCTGAAGGGGATGATGCTCTCATATCAGCTGCAGCCATTCCTTTTGCATAAATATGTTTCAAACCCTTAAGAAATAACTGTCATAGTATACATAACCTCACCTTTTACTATAATTCTCTCACTTTTATTCCCATGTTGTAATCATTCTTGATTGTTAACCCTTCCTGTGGATACCTCTGCATAAGATTTTGACCTCAGCAAGTGCTCTCGTTTTCCTTGGGCTATGACTATATACTATTTGTTACTTTAATTTTTTCGTTGTGGATTCCTCACTGATAAGAACTACCCTTCAGGATGCTTAGTTGACTATTTTTTTCCCCTGGAGTTAAGAGCCCTGTGCTTAATTATTTCTCTGGGGTGAGAGCAAAAGCATGGAGCAAGAGCTAACATTTGCACACCAAGTGTGAGTTTCCATCTCCCACCTAACTCCTATCATAATGACTTTTGACCTCTTGCTTCACTGCTCTTAGAGGGGGCATATATGTCACCTGATTGTCTACGGCAGAATCGGAATTTCATCCCTCTGTATCATATTTCTTACTTTTAATAAAGAATAATACAATTGAGATAAACATTGTGTGACAGCCTCTGTACCCCCCGGGCCAGTAATGAAGGAGTCTCAAGCCTCATCACTGACACCAGTGAGAGATGGCCACTAAAAACAGGAATGAATTTACACAGTATTTTCAGATGCAGCTCTCAGCATCAAGCATAGTTTCCCCCAAGAGCATACAGGGAACATACTCCAGACTTATGACTGGACTCTCTCCAGATCCCAAACAAGACTTACTTCGAAGCACTGTGTCCCAGTTCCAAGTAGCTGACACACCCACACCTGGGTATTTAATTTTCTCTCAGACACACACACACACACACACACACACACACACACACACACACACACACACACACACACACACACACACACACACACACACACACACACACACACACACACACACACACACTCTCTCTCCTGGGAAAGGCTGGTACAGATTTACTAACTGTACCCCTTCTGCCCAGACTGTAAGGTTACTATGCTGCCACCAGTCAACCACTCTCAGGCTCTTACAAGGGTATCCAAGTGTACTGAGTAAAATGAATACTAACATAAATGATAGTGTGTAACCAAAGCAGCCAGGCTTTTAGGAGTGGCAAGGCATCACTAGAATAGGCACAAGTACTCTCAATATATTCAAAGTATTCTCTAAAAGACCAGCCACAATGAAAGGCATAAAATATTTAATAATAAAAAAGTAGAAAACATGAGAATACTAAATATCTAGGTACTATAAACACCAGAGTTTCAATCACAGGAGAAATAAAAATAACACAGTTGGACAGATTCAAACAGATGCAGAAAAACAATACTTAACTAACCTCACTGTATTTCTTAACTGTCTAAAGAATAACTGTTCCCTAGCTAACTTAATTAATACAGCAAGGCCAGATTAGATGCTGAGATGTTTACTTCTACAAGGCAAGAATGCACTTCTAACTAGCTGAACTGAACTCTACTAACTGTGAAAACTGTCATAGATCTTGTAGATCAGTGTGTGTTTGATATACCTTTAAGAAGCTTTCCAGTGAGTCATCACATGCATATAAGTACTGAGCATGTACAAGCAAGAGTGCCATTTTGAGTGAGCAGCTAGAGTGTGAGCATGCAAGTATGCAGTCAGTCAGTCAGATAGATTGTTTACGTTTAATCTTCCTGCCATCCATCCTGATGTATTTTTATACTGTAATCTACTTAAATGAACACCCAAGCCTCAACCTCTTTTTAATGCATATAAGAAGAGCAATATGGTGTCAGAATGGGATCCAGAGTCACAGCCATGAGGCAACTGGTTAGAGTTGGAGGAATATACAGGAGGGGATTGATCCCATCCCTACTGCTCAGATGACTTGCAAAACCGGTCAGAAACAAATTCCAGGTACTAAAACTTGCTTAAATGATTTTGTTTGCTATAAATATAAAAAAAGCACTCAGAACACTCAAAACAAATTTCTTATTAAACAAAACATCCGAAACTGCAACATATTGATAAAAATATTCAAAATAATTACGAAAATGTTTGAAATGATATCTGAGTTGCATAAAATGTACAAAAAAGGGAAAATGGACATTTTTCTGCTATGTGCTACTTTTCCATATTAACTAAAGCTATTCAAAATATCCGAAGTGTGCAAAGTGTTTGCAAGTGTGTGCAGTATTATAGTGCAGCTAGTTTGCAAAGTACAGTCATTTCAAAGAATATTTCGCAAAGTACAGTTATTTCAAAGCTACAGCCAGAGGTTCTCGGTTCGATCCTCGGCTGGGTTCTCCTTCTGTGCGGAGTCTGCATGTCCTCCTGTGGGTCGGGGTTTCCTCCTGTGTCCGGTTTCCTCCCACATCCCAAAGACATGCAAGTGTGCCTTCTGTGGAAGGTTGGGCACCGGGGGGCACACTCGACGAACCGTGAAAACCCCAATTA
This sequence comes from Protopterus annectens, assembly GCF_019279795.1. Classification (NCBI taxonomy): domain Eukaryota; kingdom Metazoa; phylum Chordata; order Ceratodontiformes; family Protopteridae; genus Protopterus; species Protopterus annectens. The sequence goes on along the minus strand of NC_056727.1, from coordinate 108,320,370 downwards.
TGTGCGGACAAGGTGATCCGATGTGGTGCTGACCAACTAAAAAAAAAAAAAGAAGAAGAAGAAGAAGACAGTTATTTCAAAGCTTATTTCACACAGTACAGTATTTTCTTGTGCTTTTTAATATTACTACAAGTACCTGGTGTGTGTGGATGTTTGTACATAATAACAACAATTACTACAAGTACCTGGTGTGTGTGAATGTTTGTACATAATAACAAGGGTCAAGATTGCATTGTGTTTTGCTATAGTCTATGGGCATGGCAGTAGGATTTTGCACACCCGCACCGCTTGTGTTTGATAAAAATATTGCAGGAAATTGGAGAACGTTTGAGCTGGAATACAATATTTTCATACAGGCTGCTTTTTCTGGCAAAGTTGCATGTGCAAAAGCATTTATTCTGCTTAATTTAGCTGGTTCAGAGGCCATTGAAAGACAGCATTTGTTTGTGTATGCACCTGCTGTGTTCGCAAGGGAGGGGGAAGACTGCCATATAGCAGTACTGGCTGAAACAAGAGAAGACTCTGAGTGCTTAAAACGTAAATTTAGAGAAATGTGTAAACCCCAGACGAATGTTACAATGGAAGGGCATTTATTTTACACAAGGGATCAAAAGCCTGGTGAAACTTTTGCATCATATATAACTGACTTGAGAAACAAGGCTAAAACATGCAGATTTGGTGATTTGAGAGATGGCTTCATAAAAGACAGGCTTGTGTGTGGCATTAATGATGAGACAGTGAGAAAGAATTTGCTTTAAGACCGTGATTTAACGTTGAATAGGGCCATTGAGATTTGTCAGGTATACAAGCTTACAGAAAAGCACAGAAGTATCCTTACAAACAGGGTTGCCAGATGTCCCTATTTGGGTGGGACTGTCCTGAGATCAGCAGCCTGATCCCGAGTCTCGCCCTTCCGGTTTAAATCTCGGGCAGCCTCCGCTTTGATTTTTTTTTTTTGTTTTTTTTTGATTGGCCCGTATGCTGGTATACGGGCCAATCAAAACATCGCAAAACAGAGCTACTTCTGTTTAATGCAGAACTGCGATGTTCCGCATTAAACAGAAGTAGCTCCGTGTTTATTTATTTTTGATTGGCCCGACGCAGTTATTCTAATGCTTTTGAGCACCTTGGTTCAGTGACCTTATGTGTATTTTTTGCTGAGTATTTTTTGCTGAGAATTTGTAGTTTTATCTTGATACTTTACTTATTTCCAATTATGTTCAGCACACTTGATGTGCTTCAACATACACAGTTTAGTGCACTAACATAGGTATTTGTATTAACTCAGTTTTACAAACACCAGTGGAGGTTTTATGCACTTTTAATTATTATTTCTTTGCCTCACAACTTAGTAGTAGGCTAGATTTACACATTTTTTATAGACAACGCTAGTTGTACTTTTAGTCTGACTATTTGGATTTTTAGCTTTTACTTTAAAAGCAGTTTTTAGTCTAGTTGTGTTTGCAAATAGGGCATGTCTTGTATGTCAGCTTTCACTTTAAGTAGTTAATTGACTTTGTAAGTATTAGCCCAGAGAGTATTTAAGCTGTGACTTTTTGTTTTTCTTGATCTGAAGAAGTTTGTTTATTGGAATAAACGAAAAGCGCTTTATCATTTCGTTCTGTGCTACTGTGTGGTTTCTTCTCTATTTTGTTTTTAAATAAAAAATAAACACAGAGCTACTTCTGTTTAATGCGGAACTCTGATGTTCCGCATTAAAGACGTGGAAGACTTTTTTTTTTTTTTTTTAGTCTTCACTTACAGTGAAAGACCTTTTTTTTTAAGTCTTTACTTTGTCCCTACCTGGCCAGTCGGAAATCTGGCAACCCTGCTTACAGATGAGATAGAAATAGCTGTGGAAGGCACAGTGACATGTTGATGGTATGCAGCACTTGATTAAAAGAAACAGGCCGAGGCATATGGCAGCTACTGCAGGTCCTATAACAGGCCCTGGGAAACCCCAAGTCTTTCCAGCAAATTCCAGAGCATGCTCAGTGAAGCACAAGTGAGTCAGCAAAGTCAAAACATGTACCCCCACCTAGCTTCCTAGTAAGTTGTTATAAATGTGGTGGAAATCATGAAACCAAAAGAGAAAAGTGCTTAGCTTTTGGTCAGCAGTGTCATTCTTGCAATAAGTCTAATAATTTCAAACGGTTTGGTAAATCAAATAAGACACATTCTTTTATTAAAAGAGGGCATTCTAAGAGGCAAGTTGATCAATTAGAAAGCTGTGACCCTAATTTTTATGTTGATGGTGTGTCTGTGCTTGGTGAAACAGTCAGGGCATTAGATCTGTTGGCAAAGAATGAGATCTTTTGTACTGTTTGGATTAATGGGAGTCCTTTAGAGCTCAAAGTCGATACTAGCTCAAAGTGCAATGTTATGTCAGTAGAAACGTGTGCTAGAGTAAAAGCTGCAGAGCAGCTTAATTTGACAAAGTGTGCGAAGCTTGTTGCTTATGGTGTTGAAGAGATTCAGACCAAGGGCTCAGTAATGCTTTCATGTTATAGTAGTCAAGAGACATATGCAGTCATAATTAGACCTCAAAGACAGTTTGAAAATGGGACCGCTTTCACTAAATAAAGAAATCCACTATGTAAGCCTGCATGATGACAGCTCAAATTTCACCCAGACTGATTTTTTTTCTGAGTATGTTGATATTTTAGCAGACAAACTAGGCAAACTCCCAGTTCTGTACTTTATGAAGTTAAACCCACAGGTCAGCCCAGTTATCAGACCAGCACGGAAAGTTCCAGTAGCCATGCAGAATAGAGTCAAAGCCAAGCTAGACAAAATGGTGCAGCTAGGAGTAATTTGTCCAGTAAAAGAACCTACTGAGTGGGTATCCTCCATGGTAGTAGCTCATAAGAAAAGCTCAGATGATATCAGTATATGTATTGATCCAAGAGATCTGAACAAAGCATTAAAAAGACCTCATCATCCAATGCGCACAGTCAGAGATTGCTGCCCTCATGCCAAATGCCACTGTTTTTGTGTCTTAGATGCAAAGAGTTCATTTTGGCAAATTTTACTTGACTGAAAATCTGCATTGTTAACCACATTCGGTATGCCATTTGGAAAATGGAGATTTCTGAGAATGCCATTTGCAATAAATTCTGCCAGTGAAGTCTTTCATCGTGCGATGGAGCAAAATCTTTTCTGGCTATCCGTCTGCTATTATAGTAGATATTCTAGTAGGAGGCAATGAAGTTGAACATGACATAAACCTCGAGTTCTGGAAAGAGCACGTGAAGTGAATCTTAAGCTAAATCCTCTGAAGTGCAAATTCAGGCTGTGAGAAGTTACTTATGTTGGTCGCTTGTTTACCAGTTCAGGCTTACAACCAGATCCTTCCAAGCAATCAGCAATACTTGAGATGCCAGCTCCGGACAATGTCCAAGCCCTACAACATTTTCTTGGCATGGTCAACTATATAGGCAAGTCTATTCCAGATTTTTTCAGCATCGTCATGATTGGAACAGCACCAAAGGTATTTGATGTCCTGAAACAGAAAATTTCCAACCCACAAACTCTCAGCTGCTATGATGTTCACAAACCAGTTATTCTTTCCTGTGATGCTTCTATGTTTGGTCTAGGTGCAGTAATTCTTCAAGTGGGTAGACCAGTAGCCTGTGCATCAAGAACTCTTACTCAAACCGAGATGCAATATGCCCAGATTGAGAAAGAGCTTTTGGCAATTGTATTTGCATGTTTGAAGTTCCATGATTATATTTTCGGTCGACCTATCCAAATCGAAACTGACCCACCAACCTTTAGTCACTATTTTGAGAAAGCCTATACATTCAGCTCCAGCTAGACTGCAACACATGATGCTCAAATTGCAGAAGTTCAATTTCAATCTTGTTTACGCAAAAGGCAAACATCTTTTTCTTGCTGATTCCAGATCACCCAGAAAAAACGCAGAACTGCTTAACAATGAGCAACTTGATTTTGAAGTTATGGAAGTTCCTCACATTTTGATGAGCTCAGAACTCACATTGCTTCAGATCCAATTCTCAGGAAGGTAAACTTTTTAATCAGTTGAGGATGGCATTCAAAGTGGTCTTGTTTACCAGTTGAAGTGCAACCTTATTTTCCATAAAGAGATGAGATTTTGTCAGACAATGGTATCATCATGAAATGTCCAAAAATGATTGTTCCAAAGTCCTTGCAACAAGAATACATTAAGATCTTGTATCGTGGCCACCCAAGAACTGATCCTTCCGACAAGAGGTCTAGCATTTTGGCCTTCTTTGTCAAGAGATATTGAAAAAGTACTTTCATCTTATTCAGTATGTAATAGTACAAAGTCACATCAACATTAAGAACCACTTCAGTTAAGCCAGATTCCTGAACTCCCTTGGTCAACAGTAGCCAGACATATCACTGAGTGGAATGGTCAACATTACTTGGTATTATAGACTCTTATTCAGATTGGTTTGAGATTGACTTATTTCCCAAACTAACTTCCAGTACTGTCATTACTAAATTGAAGTGACATTTTTCTGTCCATGGTAGTCCGCATTAAGTTATTTCTGACAATGGTGCACAATTTACAAGTCAGCAGTTTAAGAGATTTGTAAGAGTGGGACTTTGTTCATATTACACGTAGTCCTGAATGCCCTCAGTCCAACAGCTTAGTTAGATAATTTAATTTGTTTAAGTTTAATGTTCCTGCTGACCATCCTGATGTATTTGTATTCAATAAACTACTTAAACGAACACCCAAGCCTCAACGTCGTCTTAATGCACAAAAGAAGAGCAACAGATCTTTATATCAGGTTCCAAAGAAAACAAAACAAAAACTGCTGTGACAGTTCCATCCTCTCACTGCTGGTTATGGAATGACATCATATTTGATCACCTGAGTCTGGTACAATACACACTCAGAGCTTTGCTAAGATCTGTTGCAGTATCTCAAATGTATAGAACAATTTCAAAAACTTCTACTCTTCCCTTCTAGATTTCTTTGTGTAAACATAATCATTGAATCAGTTATACTAACACTGTTGATAAGTTTTTAACACAAACAACTGTGCAAGTCGGTGTGATTGTCAAATGATATAAAATTATTTATAACTCAGGCATTCACTTCCTAATATATTTATCTATCTGGTAGACCCACTATACCCCTTTTTTACTATACATTTCTCAACTGCACAACCTACTATCTCCCCTTAAACTTACCTTAACAGTCAGCACTCCACTGATTGTTTTCTCAAAATTTAGTCCTTCATTGGCTGTACCCGCTCCATTCGCCCTGCGAGCTCACTCCGCTCCCCTACCCTGCCCTCAATTCCCACCCGCCCCAGTACTCCTACATTTATACTACCCTAACCACACCCCCTAATTACTCTGCCACTCCCACACATCACATTCCTCCAGCTACAATTCTTCCTTTCTGTACACCCAACTCCCATTCCTAACCCATCATAACTCACTGTCTTCTGTTAGCCCACCCATACTCTCTATCCCAATTACTACCTTACCCCACAATGTCTCCACTAACTCCCACCTTATCTTCACAACCTAGACCACATTACTACCTCATACCCCCAATTTTCATACTTTATCTTCTCACCGCCTATGAATTCCACCATCTACCTAACACTCAACATCCTACTTCAATTACCACCAGTAGCATCCAACCACACACCCCCACACAAATACTACCCCACCTCATCTTCAATTCCACTACTCCAAAAGCTCTCCATCCCATACGGCCTACATATTTAAACCCTAGGACTAAAAACTATTACCAACTCCTACTAAAGATCACCAAACTCATAAGGAGTATATTACCTATGCTAATAGCCAACGGCGATATCCACCCTAAACCAGGCCCAAACTCACCTGCTACTACTAACCCCACAAATAGTACTCCTTCTATCCTAAGAAGCTCATATGATGCCCCTAACTCATTTCTAGTCTGTCACCTAAATATCAGAAGTATAAATAAGAAAATCCACTATCTGCATGCCCTCCTGGACATGTACTCCCCTGATCTACTCTGCCTTACAGAAACCTGGCTCAAACCCACTATCCCTGATAATGAAATTATACCCCCCAACTACAATATAATAAGACTTGACCGGAAAGGTAGAAAAGGAGGCAGAGTAGACATCCTATATAAATCCACTCTTGAGGTATCCACAGTTAGCACCCCACAAGAACTACCAACTCCGAAACAATCATCTCAAAAGTCCAACTTAACAAACACAAATCTATAAACATAGTATGTAGCTATATTCCCCCAGGCAACAACATAGACACCTTAGAATGTACCCTCCAATGGCTATCCACTAACCACCCCCAAGAAACAATCATTCTCGGGGACTTCAATATCGACTGGCTAACATGTTCATCAAACTTCCCCACCATCCATATCAACTTACATGGTTTCTCCCAGATAATTACTTCCCCCACTAGAATCAGTAAACCCAACAATAAGGAAAGTATCCTAGATTGGATCTTAATAAATAACCCTCAGTTATACAAATCAGGTACCCTACCTGAGGACATGAGACCACCTCCTAACCTATGTAATCAGAAAAAAGGATGACATGTCTCAACAAACTACCTTTAAAACCCATAGGTATACAAAGAACTTTAACCTAACTTGTTTGCAAGCCGAACTTAACTCATGCAAATGGGCCAGTCTTAAAGTACTTCCCCTTGACGAAGCAGTCTCAGACTTCAGTGCTAGATTTCCTGCCATCTTAGACAGGCATGCTCCCACACAAACAATCAGAACCAAAAACAGAACTGCTCCATGGCTAACCAATAGTACTAGACAAAAACTTATTGCTAGAAACACAGCATGGACCTCCTGGAGAGCCACCAAATGCCCACAAGCCCACATTAGATACAAAAAATGAGAAATGAGACAAAAAGGTCTCTTGTGTTAGTCAAACAAAACTACTATTTCAATTTACAGCAAAAACACCAAAATAAACCCCAAAAATTCTGGTCATGTCTGAATAAACTGCTCCACCCAGGCAAATCCGCAACCCCCACCCCCTTAGCTACCCTACAGCTACCTCCTAAGTGTGTTGCAAAGAACTTTAATACTTTGTTCACAGAAACAGTCCAGTCCCTGGCTAATAATCTATCTCCCATCTCCTCTACTACAACCATACCCACTCAGGCAAATATCCCTCCCTTTAAATTTGATCCTATCCCCACTGACTATATTAAATCCCTGCTTAAGAAACTAAAACCCACCACCCTGGCAGCAGACCTACTTCCTGCAGAGTTTCTGCAAAAGGCCGCTAATGAAATAGCATACCCTATCAACAATCCTGATCAATCGTACTATCCACGAATCCTACATCCCCTCCATCTGGAAAATCTCTCACATTATTCCACTTCATAAAGGGGGAAACTCCACAGAACTCTCTAACTACAGACCTATAGCCATACTATCTCTCTTAGCCAAAATAATGGAAAAATGCATACACAAGCAAATTCTAACACACCTTGCTCAGAATACTCTCCTAGCACCAACCCAGCACAGATTTAGATCCGCACATAGTAGAACTACTGCCCTTCTCTACTTTTCTCACACAATAAATCACAACCGTAATCAGAATAAGCTCTCCTCTGCCCTCTTTCTTGATCTATCAAAAGCATTCGATATGGTGAATCACTGCCTACTCCTACACTCTCTAAAATCACTTTCCTTAGACAACCCAGTAATCAACTGGTTCTACTCTTACCTCCATGGCAGACAACAAGCTGTTCTATGGAAAGACAATCTATCCCCCTTCTACCTGTCAACCTTGGAGTACCCCAAGGTTCTATATTGGGTCCCCTCCTTTTCTCTATTTTCATTAGTGACCTACCCAAAGTTATCCCAGATGCAACTTGTATACAGTATGCAGATGACTCCACACTTATCTGCTCTGCCACCTCTCCCACAGAACTACAATCCCTATCCCAAATGACCTTCAACAAAGTAGAGAACTGGCTGAATAATCGTCGTCTCCTGCTTAATCCAAACAAAACCAAACTTCTTCTTTTCTCCCCTACCCGTAAGTTAACATTACCAATAATTACAATCTCATCTAACAATGGCACCATAATCTCCCCTGAACCTTGCACTAAACTTCTTGGAATAATCATTGATAATAATCTGAAGTATGACACTGATATAGACAAAACCATAAAAACAGTTAACAAAAAATAGGCTCCTTGTATAGGATTAAACAATTCTTAACCCCATCTGCCAGAACTGCCATAGCTCGGACACATCTGCTGTCAACCCTTCTCTACGCCTCACCCATCCTTACAAATCTAAGTAAATCAAACCTTAACAAATTCACTAGCTGCATTAACAATATAGCTAGATTTGCCACAGGCTCAGCCTATAGAACCCACCACTGTCAAAATCTTCACAAACTAGGCTGGCTAGAACTACCCAATCAGCTCCATTATAACTAACTCATAGTTATTCATAAAACCCTCTACCTACCTACCAGTACTCCCATTCTGACTAATATTATTACCCCCTACAGCAACCTAGCATCCCTCCACTCATCCAACAGAATGCTAGTACAATCAACCAAAGCCAACAACTCAGCTGGAGATTCCTTATTCTCCAACTCTGCTGGAAAAAAATGGAACCTACTTCCTGCTGAACTAACCACTGCATCCTCCTTGCCCCAATTCAAAATATCCCTAAAGATGTATCTAAACAGGGTTTGGTTATGTCCATGTCTAAACCCAGACTAACCCAAAAAATAACAAAAAGGTAAGAAAAACATAGTTATATCCATGTCTACACCTAGACTAACCCAAAAAATAATAAGACAAAGGTAAGATAAACATAGCTCACAGAGGTGAAATACCCATTAATAACCATTCCCCACCCAGACAACATTCACTTCTCCATAAACTTTAGAATTCTATTATCAGGAAGATATCTTGTTTCCTACCCATTCTGAGCCTATGCTCTTCTTCCCCTCTACATTCTATTCACAATAACTTTCCTTCTTAGCTAACCACCTTTTATCTTAACTATCATCCTTACATTCAACCTTGAAATACGTTTCTTTTTTACACACTTCAGAGATGTATAATGTTATCTCTGTATATGAATACCATAAACCCACAATGTTTGCTTCATTTAGATGGAACCTTAACTATAAATTGTTAGTGATTTGTTAAATGTTTAGATTTCTATGTAACCACATCCTTAACTGTCAATTATTTGCAATGTGGAGCTTTTCTCCCCGGGGCTTCGCTGAAAATGGACATGTATCCAGTCGGACTATCCCGGTTAACAAATGTAAAATAAAATAAATAATACTGGCATATGTTACACATGTACTGCCCTATTCTCCCTGACGCAGATGGGAACACCCCGCATTGTCACATCTTCCCCCCCTTTGAAAACTCAGTCTAGTTTTTCAAGGGACCTTGGAAAAATATTGTTTGAAAGAAATGGGCCTATCTGGGAACATATTAACATATTCCCATATCTTATGAGTCCATCTGCATTGACATTGCTGTAACCTGGACTGGCTAACACAGGGGATCCACTCAAAGCCCTTTTAAGCTTTTGGAATGCCTGCTCACAGGCTGGGGTCCACACTACCTTATCTGGCCTGTTTTTCCTTGTCAGGTCTGTGAGGGGAGCAGCTGTTGTACTATAATTGGGAATGAACTTTCTATAGTACCCCGCTGTCCCCAAGAATGCCCTCACCTGCTTTTTGGTAACAGGGGCAGGCCATGCCTGTATAGCTTCCACTTTGGCAGGTTCTTCCCTAATCTTCCCACTTCCCACTCTTATGTCCCAGGTAAGAGACCTCTGCCATACCCACCTGACACTTACTGGGCTTTATGGTCAACCCTGCCTTTTGCAGTCTGCCCAGGGACCTCCCTGATATGCTGAGGCTTCATCATGTTAACATAGTACAGTTTGTGTCCTTGCCTCCTGTCTAGCAGGTTTACGATATAATTAACATTACTGACCTTCTTTACCGCTTTGAAGGGTTCCTCCCAAGCTGCCTGCAGCTTATTACTTCTCATAACCTGCTATCCCACAGCATACTCTCAGGCTCAAATGTTCTTGTAATGTCAGACCTTTTTCTGCTGTTGGGCTCCTGCTAGATTCTCCTGAGCCAAGCCCATGAGCCCCATAAGCCTTATCCTGAGGTTTAGGACATACGCCACAATAGACTCCTTGTGGGATTCACACTCACCCTATCACTCATCACAAATCAAATCTCAAGACTCCCTCACCCTATGCCCATACAGCAACACAAAGGGTGAAAAACCTGTGGATTCTTGGGGTACCTCTCTGTATGCAAACAATAGATGGAGCAGATGCTTCTCCCACTCTCTCCTACAGTGATCTGCAAATGCCCATAGCATGGTCATTAGTGTATTGTTTAACCCCTCTATATGACCATTAGTCTGGGGGTGGTAAGGGGTAGTCTTTAATTGCTTCACCTCACAACGCTTCCACAGACAAGCCAGCACATCTGACATGAAATTGGCACCTCTGCCAGTCAGTAATTCTCTTGTGAAACCTATCCTGCTAAAAATCTTTAACAAAGCATTTGCCACCTTCTCTGCCCTGATGGAAGACAGAGCCACCGTCTCAGGGTATCTGGTAGCATAATCTTCTACCACTAGGATATACTTTTTCCCTGTAGAACATAGGGTGCTCAGAGGCCCCACAATATATATAGCTACTTTCTGAAATGGCTTCTCAATCATAGGCAAAGGTATCAACGGAACTTTGACCTTGTCCCCTGCCTTGCCTACCTGTTGGCACTGCCCATAGGTGCCCTGTTACATCCCTCGCAATCCCAGGTCAATAAACATTCTGCATAATACGTCTCTTCATATGCTTTATGCCCATATGACCTGCAAAAGGAATGTCATGGTGTATGGCTAGAAGTGGCAAACAGCAGGCTCTGGGTACTACCAGCTGCTGTATTACCTCACCTTCTAGCCCCCCCCCCCAGGGGTACAAACTGTCTATACAGTAACCCTTTGATGTTCATCGTGTTTCACTGTTGCAGTCATTACATTTGGGTAATCTGCTGGCAGGTTGCCATCAGTTGGCCTGATTAACAAAGTCTTGGGTCCTGCTTCGGTTGCTGTCCCTTCTTCCATGACATCAGGTCGTCAGGGGTATAAAACATGCAGCCAACGCCATTACATCAGTCTTTCTTGCCGCACGGTGCCTGAAGCAGAAGCAGTTCGCAAGTGCCGGTCGGCCGACTCCGGAAATTTTCATTTTCGAGTTTCAGAACCAAAGTCTTCTACTAAAAGCTAAGTACCCCGTTGGGGAAACTTTTTCTTGCTCCTTACCGTTGTCAGTAAAAGTTAATAATTGTATTTCTTGTGGGAAGCAAACACTTCATAAGGATTTTCTCTTGTACTGTATTCCTTGCCTAGGCCCTGACCTGTACCTTGCTGTCAGTTTTATGCTTTATTTAATCAGCGCACTATCTGTCTTCGGTACATTTTTGCTTCCAAATATTTCAGTCCTCGGTTTAATTATCCAAAAATGACGTTGGTTAGCCATCCGACTACCGGAATACTGAAAAAATGCAAAGAAAAAGACAGAGACAGGCTGTTGAGGTCCAAAACTGCCGACGACGGTTCTCCTAAGCCAGTCACCAGTTCGCCGGTACTCAGTGAGGTGCTTTCACAGCCCCTGATATTCGCTACTTCTGATTCGCAGGCCTCTACCGAGACCCATTCGGAGTGCGGTGTGCCGCGAGATGCTTCACATATGGAACCCACGGATGTCTCTACCTTGGATGGGTCCGGAGCTGCTGAGCAGGCACCGGCTTCTGATTGTGTTTTCAGGCCTACAGACTTGCATATTAAACCGACTCCCAACTTCAGTATTAAGGCCTAAATCACAATCTGTGTCTAAAAAACCGATGCCCAGACCACATGTTCAGGCCCCTATGCCTAAAAAACAAATGATCAAAATGGCTGAAGATTTGATTACTCTAATCAGGGGTAGTCAACACCCCCCCCCCCCAAGAGGCCTAGGATTGAACTTGACTATGAATCTTCTGAACAAGACTCTGTTTCTTCTGACTCTTCTAATGATCTGGATTTGTCCATACCTACTTATGAGGACTCTGATGCAGAGGATTCCATTCCTTCTGCTTCTTCGCCTGAGGATTTCTCTTTTGGGGAAACTTTACATACCTTAAGGGAGCATTTCCACTGGGAAAGTCAGGATTTCTCAGAATCCAAAAAGAGGCTTAGGGATTTCCTCCTTCTTTCTCAGCATATGCCTTTGGCTATACCTCCTGTACTAGACATTGTTGATGATGCGTTTTCGGAATCCAGTATGGCCCCTGATTCCTTACCTCCAGCCCCTAGCAAACCAGACATGTACTACAGGGTTCCTGACTCCCTCAAATTCCTTTTCAAAAATCCTGTTGCGGATCTGGAAACCATTTCTCAGGGGCCCAAGGGCATTAAGGCTTCTACTGCTAAATTCCTACCCTTTCTGATAGGGACACCAGGGCGCTTGATAGATGGGGTAAAAAAAAAAGTTTATACTTCTGCAACCTTAGCAATCAGGGCTATAAACTGTCAATTCCATATGCTAAAATATCAACAGCATATCATGGGACTGCTTAAACAGAAAATTATGTTGATTTCTGATTGTGTGGAGAATAAAGATTTACAGGATTTATTGCATTCAGCTGAACAAGTTGGCAAACATACATTGCAATGTGGTTTTAATTCTTTAGAGGTCTCTTGCAGGGCTGCTGTTACTGGGTCTGCGCTTAGAAGGCATGCTTGCCTTAAGGAGCAATCTCTGCCTGATCATGTTAAAGCAAAACTTTTGGATGCTCCTTTACAGCAGGACCGCCTGTTGGGCAATAAGGCTGAAGAAGTTCTAAAAAAAATGGAAGATAAAGCTAAATCTATGCAAACTGTGAAAGACTTCTTACAAGTACTACCCCCTAGATTTAGTAGGCATTGGTCTACTAAGAACTGGTCCTTTCCAGCTCCTTCCAGAGCCACTCCAGCCAAACCCAGACATTCCAAAAGCACCAGGTTTCAGTCTCAAGGGACTTTCAGAACTAAGCAATGGGGTGCTTCCACTTCCAAATCTGGAAACAACAAGGCACTACCCTATGGTAAACAGTCTCAATTACTTCCCTTTAAAATTACGAAGCACTTATCTCTTAGCCGCCCCTTTGGGGGGAAAACTGGCTCTTCATTCAAGAAACTGGCAACTTATAACCCAGGACAAATGGGTTTTAAATATAGTGTCCCAGGGATACAGATTTCATTTCCACACTTTGCCAACACCAAGCGGGTGGCCAGACCTGCCCTCAAATCAGTGGGCAGAGGCTCAGAAACAAGTACTTTCCCTCCTAAACATGGGGGCTATTCAACTAGTACCAGAAGAGGAAAAGGGACAAGGTTTCTATTCCAGACTTTTCCTGGTACCCCGAAAAGACAAATCATGGCATCCGATTCTGGACCTGTCTACTGTAAACACCTTTCTGGACCTTCCAAAATTCAAGATGCTGACTCTTCACCAGTTACTTCCTATGCTAGGCAAGGATGCCTGGTTGGCAACTCGAAATTTAAAAGAGGCTTACCTGCATATCCCAATCGGGGAATCTTGCAGAAGATACCTCCACTTCAAAGCAGGCTGCATGCATTATCAGTTCTCTGCACTGCCCTTTGGCTTGTCTACTGCGCCCAGGGTATTCACAAAGTACCTGGCTCCAGTAATTGCATTTTGCAGGCAAAGAAATATTCAAATATATCCATACCTGGACAATTGTCTAATTCAGGCAGAAAACCAGGCCATTCTTCTAAAACATCTGGCATTGTAAAAAGAGTTCTAACCTGTCTGGGGTACACCATAAACGAAAAGAAATCTCAACTGGTACCCTCTCAAAAAATTACATTCCTGGGTGCAAGCTTGAATACAACTGCCTAGATGGCTTTCCTTATGCCAGAAAAGCAAATTCATTTGGTGAATTACTTCAAACAGGTGGCCACAAAAACCCTGCTATCTGCAAGACAAGCACTGCAAGGCTTGGGGTTCATGGCCTCCTGCATTCTTCTAATTCCATATGCAAGACTGCATACGAGGAAACTTCAGTGGTATTTAAAACGTTTACGGAGTCAACATTGTCACAGCCTGGAAACAATGATTCCTGTCATTCCTTGCCTGCGCCTAGAGTTCCTATGGTGGGCAGAGGCCTGCCACCACAACAAGGGACTACCATTCACACTACCCCCTTCCACCCAAACCCTAACTACAGAAGCATCAGACTATGCATGGGGGGCTCATCTTGCAGGGAAATGCATTCAGGGCAAATGGAGCCCAAATCAAATGCACCGTCACATCAATCAAAAAGAAATGCCAGCTGTACAGAATGCACTGACAGCCTTCAAGGACTACCTTCATCCAGGACAATTATTGATAAAGACGGGCAACACCACGGTTATGTGGTACATAAACAAGCAGGGGGGGTACACATTCTTACCCCTCTGCAGACTAGCCATGGCATTGTGGAACACGGCCTTGAGCTGCCAATTACAACTACAAGCTCAATTCCTGACAGGAAAGCTGAATGTTCTGGCAGACGACCTAAGCAGAAATCTCATGGACCCACACGAATGGAAACTGGAACCATGGATTTTCAACATGTTGACACGCAAATGGGGGTGCCCAGACATAGATCTTTTTGCCTCACCCTAGAACTACCAGTTGGACAAATGTTGCACAAGATCTCATCACAAAAAAGCCTGGAAAGTGGATGCTCTGTCCTTCAGCTGGAAAATCAGTCTATGCCTTTCAACCTCTGCCTCTACTAAAAGTCAAACAGGACAAACCAAAAATTATTTTGATTGCTCCAGACTGGCCTTGCCAACACTGGTACCCACTCCTGCACAGTGTGTCACACATTTCCCCATGGCACTGCCTCAGACACCTTCCCTACTATCTCAGCAGGAGAACCACATTCTGCACCCGCGAATCCAAACATTGAATCTTGCAGTTTGGCTAATCATTTAAATTCCCCCTTAGCATCCCTCAGCAAACCTGTGATGGATGTCATTTTCGAGGCGAGAAGACCTAGTACTAGAAAATCTTATGCTGACAAATGGAAAAGATTCTGTGCCTGGAATCCATCTCAAGGGATGAGCACAGCAGTGCCCAATTTACCTCAGATTTTGCAATACTTAACTGAGATGCTTCACAAGGGCATGTCTTTTTCTTCCCTAAAAATCCATGCCTCAGCCATTTCAGCTCATTACAACACAGTCCCCCCCTCTTTTCTCATCCTCTTCTAAAGCAGTATCTCAGAGGGCAAAAAACTTGAGACCACCCAGGAGAGCTCCAACCCCTGCCTGGGGCCATAACTTTGTATTGGAAAAACTCAATCTACCTCCTTTCGAGCCAGCTGCTACTGCAGACTTAAAATTTATTTCCTAGAAAACAGCCTTCCTTTTAGCAATCACTCCAGCTAGAAGGATATCTGAATTACAGGCCCTTATAGCAGTGGAGCCTTTCATCATCTTTCATACGGACAGGGTGTCACTCAGGCCCAATCCATCATTCATGCCCAAGGTGGTATCCAGTGTGGCTCTTAATCAGTCCATTCATTTGCCAACTTTCTTTCCCAATACACAGAACAAGGGGGAACGAATTCTGCATTCATTGGATGTACACAGACAACTTAGATTCTACTTGGACAGGACTAAACCTTGAAGAAAATCTGAACAACTGCTGGTAGCATTTGCTGCAGGGGCAAAGAGGAAGGCTATTTCAAAGCAAACCATTTCTAAATGGATAAGCCATTATATTCATTTCTGTTATAAGCACCATGGAAAACCTATCTCCCAAGGGATCAAATCTCATTCCACCAGGGCTGCATCTACTTCAACAGCCTTTCTCAGAGGTGTTCCTACCAGGGATATTCTAGAAGCTGCTACCTGGAGTTCAGTTCATGCTTTCACCAAGCATTATCACTTACCAATTTTCTCTAAATCCAGAGCTGGCTTTGCCACTGCTGTTTTGCAGGGCCTTATAGCTGGTCCTAATGCTGTATAAATCCATTCTCCCAACCATAGCTTTGGGAATCTACCCAAATGTAATGACTGCGACAGTGAAATACGATGAACATAGTACAGTTGTGTACATTTACCATAAATGTAGATGTTCGAGTGTATTCACTTTTGCAGTCCTGGTTACCCTCCCTCCAGCCCCCTGTTTTTCTCTTACTATACCTCTACTTTCTTTTACTATGATTAAAAGCCTTTTTGGTGTATTTGCTTTTGTTTGGAGGTATATTTATGTGTTTTTAAATATATATATATATTTTTTTTTGCTCCCCATTTGGGGGACACCTGACATCTGGGGCAAGAAAAACTGATGTAATGGCGTCGGCTGCATGTTTTATACCCCTGACAACCTGACATCATGGAAGAAGGGACAGCAACCAACGCAGGACCCAAGACTTTGTTAATCAGGCCGACTGAGAGCAACCTGCCAGCAGATTACCCAAATGTAATGACTGCAACAGTGAATACATTCTAACATATACATTTATGGTAAGTGTACACAACTGTACTTTCCAGTATACAGACTCCCCTTTTCCTTGAGCATCAGGTGCCTCCTTAGCTACCTCCCTCAAGGCTCATAAGGTAGTGTCCAAAAGCTGAGCCTGTATCAACTATCTTTGTAACTTTTCCCAGCTCCCCTTCCACAGGAAGTCAAGTATCTTCTTATAGCAGTGCCTTACTGTCAGTCTGGGTACTACCACTCAACTCTGCCCTTGCAGTCACCCTGCCCATGGGAGCATCAGTACCTACTAGCAGCTGTGGCTCACTTTCATGCTCACTGTTAGAGATTCAGATGCTAAAGATTTCCCTCTTTGAAATAGCCACATCACCAGCCCCAGCTTCAGGTGTTGGGTCTGTCTGGGTCTCCCCAGGCTACCAGACCTATATGCCTGTTTCTGAGCCTGACTGAGTGTAACTGCATGCACACAAGGTACTGCACTATTAAAATCGTTCCCTATCAAGACATCTGCAAGAATGTTCTCAAACACAGCTATCTGCTTGCTTCCTTTTCCACTATTCCAGTCAAGGTAAACCCTGGTCAGAGGTATTTGGAATAAGATCTCTCCTAATGCTGTGATTGGAGTGAACTGCCCAAGCAAGTATTGCTCCTCTTTAAACGCTGCAAGCTTCACAATAGTTATGTCTGAGGCTGTCTGTTTTTTAGCAGTAGCCTGTCTTCCATCCACTAAGATAGGATACAAACTCCGGAGTTAATTTGGTACCCCTGTTGTCTCCAGACAGTTTAATACTGGCACGCTGTTATTCCCACTTGCTGGCTTCCTCACTTTTTGTTCCCCACCTTGCTTCAGTGGGCATGTGTATGCTATATGGCCCCTCTGGTTACATTTAAGACATCTAATCCCTGATTCTGACCATGTACCTGAACTAGTGGCTTCCCATGTTTCCAGTGGACTCTGTTGGGGTGATTTTTGCTGCCCGCCATGGGTTCCCTTATATCTATGTGCAGCAGTGGGTATCCCTTTCTTGTGCATTGGTGCTTTGTTTGCTAAGTAGAGATTCCCTTTTCTCCCCAGCTCATCTGCAGAGTTACACTCCCGGTCTGTCAACCAGAGTCTCATGTCCTCAGACAAAGTAGTAAGGGCTTATTCCCTTACCAAAAGGTCTGTCAGTCTTTCAAAAGTGGTGACCTGACACACACTCACCCACCTTTGAAAATGTAAGTGTTTAACTTGGCTATATAATCACATACACTTTCATCTGCCTTGCGTCTGTGCTCACAAAACTTGTTTTCTGTAAACGTCAGGTGTTAAATTATAACAGTTCAATAAACATTGTTTCACTCTATCATAGTTTAAACAGTCAGTATCAGACAATTTAAAAACAGTGGTTACAGCTTTACCATGGGGGGGGGGTTCAGGAACTGTACCCAAAGCTCTTGGTCAGCATTATACTGTTAACAACCTCTATCAAATATATGAATAAAACTATCAGTCATCCCCCTCTGCAAATTATGGAAGACATTTACTGACCTTTATTGCTTCTGGGGTCCGGTTATTCCCTTCCCCAGTACCTCCATGACCGTAACAGAGTCAACATCTCCCTCTTGTGTTGTTGCTGCTTCTCTTTTTCTTCAGCCTCCAAACATTTGGCCTCCAGTTCAAGTCTCTGTAACTTCAGATGGATTTTTAAGTCTTCTGAGCGAAAGGTAAACTGTCCTGTTTCTGAAGATTGCACATACCAAACACCAGACTGGTTATCCTCCTGGCCACTGGTTTGAACTGCAGCTGCGATTAAGGCTGAAATAATTTCCTCTTTAGTCCAGTTAATGTGCACCAGTCCTTTGGCTTCATAACCTTGGACAACTGGTTGTTTGTCAACTTATCATAATCTTTTGCTGACATCTTTGCCTGCTTTCCCTAACTAAACTAAACTAACAAAAATAAATAAAACTGTTGTGAAAATGTAACTTTGAATGTTTACCTTGTGGCTGTTGAGAGTCCACACACCTTCAGTGACAACTGCCCACAGGCTACTGAAGTTCAGTATCCCACTGCTGCCACCAATATATGATGGCCTCTCTACCCTGAGCCAGTAATCAAGAAGCCTCAATCCTCACCACTGACAGAAGTTCACTAAAAACATTAAAGAGTTTACACAGTATTTTCAGATGCAGTTCTCTGCATCAAGCACAGTTTTCCCCAAGAGCATACAGGGAACATGCTCTAGACCTGGGACTGGACTCTGTCTCCAGATTTCAAACAAGACTCATTTTTCAGCACCATGTCCCAGTTCCAAGTAGCGGACACACCCACACCTGGGTATTTGATTCACACACACACACACACACACACACACACACACACACACACACACACACACTCACTCCTGGGAAATGCTGGTACACATTTACTAACTGTACCCCTTCTGCCCAGACTATAAGGTAGCTACGCTGCCACCAGCAACTACTGTCAGGCTCTTACAAGGCTATACATAAATGGTAGAGTATAACCAAAGCAGCCAGTCTTTTTGGAGTGGCCAAGGCGTCACTAGAATAAGCATAGTATTCTCAAGATGTTAAAAGTATTATCTAAAAAAAACAGCCGCAATGAAAGGTACAAAAATATTTAATAATAAATAATAAAATGGAAAACATGAGTATACTAAATATCTAAGTACTATAAACGCCAGAGTTTCAGTCACAGAAGAAATAAAAATAACACAGTTGGACAGATTCAAACAGATGTAGAAAAACAATACTTAACTAACCTCACTGCATTTCCTGACTGTCTAATAACTGTTTCCTAGCAAACTTAATACAGCAAGGCCAGGTTAGATGCTGAGATGCTTACTTCCACAAGGCAAGGATGAGCTTCTAACTAACTGAACTGAATGCTACTAACTGTGATAACTGTCATCTTTGTCGGGTTCAAAGAAAACAACACAAAACACACTACTGTGAAAGTTCCATTCCCCCAGTGCTGGTTATAGAGTGACATCCCATTTGATCACCTGTCTCTGCTAAAATACACACTCAGAGCTTTGCTAAGATCTTTTGCAGCATCTGCAAGCTATAGAACAATTTAAAAATGTATACTCTTCCATTCCAGAATTCTTTGTTTAAACGTAAACATTTAGTCAGTTATAATAACATTGTTGATACATTTTTAACACAAGCATCTGTACAAGTCAGTGTGATAGCCAAGTGACACAAAATTATTTACAAAACTCCAACTAACTATGCTGGCATGCACATGTACTGCCCTATTCTCCCTGTCACAGATGGCAACACCCCACATTGTCACACAGTGGATCAGTTCACAGCTTAAAATCATGTTTATTTAAATGTGAGTAAAACAAATGCTAGTAAACACATTTTCTTGTTTTCAGAACAATAAGTCCTTCATCAAGCCTTATGAAGAACCTGTTTGTCCAAGAGTTAGTTGTTGTGTTTATTGGTCTAATATAGGACTTGTTCATGCAAAAGCTAGCAGCTGTTTGTTAGTGTGTGGATTTGCATTTTTAAATAAATATGCTCCCATGCAGGTAAGGCGTTGTAGGCCTCCACAGTGACACAGGTTACTTGTCTTTCTGCCAAGATACAGAGTTAAGGCCACCATAAATACCATCATAACTGGATGCTGGCAAATAGAACACGCATCCTCTGTGACTGCCTGAATGGCAGTCCCTGCAGACATGTCTTATCCCTGTGATTCTGCTACTCCAAACTATGTGGGAATAGATGGGCTGAAGTCTAGTAGAGGGAGACTTGATGATCTGCAGGCTTAGTTTAAAAAAAACCCCAAGAAAAATGTTGGTCCAGCCATCTTCTGATTTTCTTTTTGGGGACAGAAGACAAGGGAATGAGATCCCTTCTCACCCTAGGAAGGCACTGCCAACTCAGGTTGTCCCTGAAAAGTTTATTTGCTATTTTTGATTCTGGTTGAGAATAATGGCAGTGGCTAAACAACCTATTTCCAGGTCTGTTGTCAACTGTATAATCTTTGGACATTTGGTGGCTAACTGCCTCTTGAAAAGGTTGTTGTCCCAAGCTGCTCTACCAGCAGTGTGGCTGCTCCCAGTGCTTGCTTCAGATGTGTATCCATTGCAGATATTTGCATGACTACCACTCATTGGTTCCTTTCTTTTTTAAGCATTTTGCATGGACTATGGATCCAGGAATCAGGCCTTATATGGCATTTTAGTATTTCAATACTCTACACTTGAGTCTTTGTCTTAAATGTTTTATGGTTTATAACTCCCTGGAGTATTTATATGTTGCTAGGAATTGTTCCCAGTTGTAGTAACACAAAAGAATAGTCCCTGATATTAAATGCAATAATACATTTGTATATTAGTTGATCTGTGAAGGGACTTTCCTCACTGGGTTCAAATTACCCCTCTGCCATCCCGCACGTCTGACATTCCTCCCTCAAGTTTGTTTCTACTGAGAGTGGCTGTTCAGTCACACAAGAACATGCTTAACATTGTTGTATAGTGTAGTTGATCATTTTCATTTTTTTTTATTTGTTTAGTGTTTGAGGGTGAGCTTGACTGGTTCAGTGACTTTGCCTGCTATCTTAGTGTTGTGTATTATATTCTGGCAT
Source organism: Protopterus annectens (assembly GCF_019279795.1). Lineage (NCBI taxonomy): Eukaryota > Metazoa > Chordata > Ceratodontiformes > Protopteridae > Protopterus > Protopterus annectens. The sequence goes on along the minus strand of NC_056727.1, from coordinate 108,299,224 downwards.
GTTGTGGAAGGGGATGTATGTCCTGCTGATTGTGAGACGTGTATTGCGTAATAGCCAGAGCAGAAGAAGGTAGAATATCCAAGCTGTATACCCACTAAGAATTGTCCCTTTGTGAATAAACTCACATTATTAAGAATGTATTATTTATATAATTTCCTTATTTCTCTATTGTATCTTGTATGCCAGTATTCTCGGGACACGGCTGTAAGCTACATACAAATAAACTCCCACAGTAAGAATTTATACCATTTATGAAACTTCCTTACTTGGCTTCTAGTAACCTGTATGCTAACATATTCTAATAGCGATTACAGCTACTTCTGAAAGCCGTGGTGTGGTGACTGTTTAGTAAGAGGCACATACTGGTGAGAACCTAGACCAGCTTCATTTCTGTCATTCATTGTACTTTAATTTATTTGCAGTATTGAAGTGGTTGATGTCAAGTGCAGGGAGAACATTTTCCACTCCTGTTCCAGAGCAACTTCAGCTTCTGCCAGTGTTACTTAAGGTATGCAATATTTCCAGTTTTCAGTCTGGTACTGGATTTTTTTATGGTAGAAAATCTTTGTCTGTGCAGTAATGCATTTGATTTTCAAAGTAGTTAAAAATTGGCAGCTTCATCTTGTTTTTGGAATTAATTATCCTGACTTCTGGGTTCTAATTGTTTTCTTTGCTTACTGTTTTTCACTGACTTTGTTACAAGACCAACAATACCACTTTTATCATGTCATAGCTGGTAACTATAAGCATCAGATATATGCAGAAATGTTTTCATGTGCATCTCCTGTGGCCATAGCATCATATTTTCAGCTAACACTTAAAAGGTATTGTCTTTCATCCTTCCTTAGACATTTTTGACAAAAAATAGGTGGAGTTAAGTACATAAAATTTGATATTTTATTTATGGTGTTGCAGAATTGTACTGTTAACTGTTTAACATCATCTTTGTTCAAGAATTAACATTTTCTAGTATTTTCAGCATTTTAAAAGGTTCAAGAGAACTGATTCATGTAGGCAGTTGTTAGGACACTTTGTCTAGATCTGTCTGTGTTTGCAGACTGATACCAGATAAGAACTGCTTTGCCTGTCTAGTCTGCCCATTATCACTACTTGCTTACTTCAGACTCACACCAGCTTGCCATCTTCTGTGAGGAGGAAGTGTTTGACATGAATATTTGTCATGAGTGCCAAACCTTTTGTCTGGCCTCTTGAAGAAGTTTTAAGAAACTTGGAAAGCAGCAGATGATAGGTCTTGGACAGTTGCCAGCAATCACATTGGTAAGAAGGTCCTTTTTATTGTTCCAGGCCAGAGTTAGAATGAAAAAAAAAGGTTTTGAAAACCAGGCATATTGGTCCAAGATGCCTCATTCCAAGTGCATCCCTGAGGTTGCCGCTCATTTTTTCGCACATTACATGCTGCTTGCCAGCAGGAGATTAAGCTGGCAGTCATACTCACCTGATAGTGCTGACATGAGCATGGGAGCTACCCCCAGGTTGGACCATTTCTGGAGGACAGGTCTCTAGATTTTAGTCTCCCAGCCTATCTGTTTTGAGCATCTAGAGCAGCACTGCATTCAGCTCACTTATATGTAACAAGCTGTTCAGTCCCTCCCAAGTTGTGTGTGTCTGCTTCTCTCCCCCCACAATAAGTTGAGGAAAGGCTTGCAGGCAAGACACAAAATTCCCAGGAATCCCCATCTGCATAGTTTCCTGCACATTTGGTTAGAGATGCATACAGTGCTTTATTTCTAGCAGGATTTATTTGTACGTGTACTGATGCATGCTTTTATAGAACAAAGTTCACCACCACCTAAAGGTCGTGCTCAAGGCCCTCAAGAGCTTTTCGCCTCTCAGGACATCTGGGAAGTAATCCACCTCCCTGAGACCTCAGCACTCACCTGCACTTCAGTTATCAGCTTTCACCTTGGGTGAGTGCAGTTTACCTAGTTAAAGTTACTAGCAGGGGGAGTGTTTTCCTGTGAAACTTAGATTCTAAGGACTTGGTCTTTATTTTAACACTAACTAGAATAATGACATCTCTCCTACCCGGAGGCCTGGTTCGAGATGATTTCTCATGTTGAGAGATGCTCAGGTTTTTGAGGTCTTCTTTGGGCTGGCTTGCAACATCTCTACTTTTTCCACAGTAAAAACTAAACCATTGTTTTAAGAGAAGGATAAGAATGTCTGGGTGATCTTATGTGTGCTTTGCATTGAAAGCTGCAATTTAAGTTGCATGTAAACATCCAAATATTTCTGCCATCTGCTCAGAAATAAGTCTTGTGCTCTCTACATCATTCAGTGGAGTGCAGTGACATTCTGGGCGAAGCATTACAGGCCAGATTTTTTAGTTTTTCAGTTGAGTGTAACAGCTCAGGGATAACAGTACCTTTCTCTTCTGATGTAAGTTAAACCTCCAAATCTTTGGACAAGGAGAGAAAATGGTATTCTGTTTTATCAGTTGGGCCAACACTCCCCTTAACTTGTCTGTCTTACCAATTCAAGTTTTATTTCACCTGTGTGAATCAGCAGCTGGAAGAGCTAGAAGGTATCCTTTATTTTTCAGGACCCTTCTTAGTGGCTGTGTGATTGGGATAGCTTTCTATTCTGATCCAAATTTGACCATTTTTCTCTGAAGTTTCAGCATTCAGTAACACCCCATTTTTTCCGATTCTTCCTTATGATGAGTTGGGTTCCTCTGTGTGTAATTTTGAAAAAAACAGTCAAAGCTACAGCTGGAGGAAAGGAAAATTAAAAAGCTTTTTTAGGAATAGGGCATGCCTGTACTTATGAGTGCAGAACTCCCTTGGGCACCATAACCTGACAATTGCCTTGAGCCCTGTGTTGGACTTTCTTGCTCCTGAACCCCTTTCTGAGTTAATCTTTGTGCACCTTTATTCAGTTTCCTAACAGCAGCCTACCTCTCAACCTGCAAACATAAAAAATCTGGACAAAGGTCCATGAAAAATAGGTGCAACTGACCAAAAATCTGGGTGCTGATTAACATAAAATGTGCATGCATACTTATGTATCCCCACCCACTCCATTCTGGTTGTGGGGTATCAACATTCAAACGAAAACTGAAGAACAGAAAAAACATTAAACCAGAATCTATCCATGAAAAGTTGAAGGCAGAAATTGAATATTTGCAGGCCGTTCTGCATAATTACTGTCATGTGTTGTCAAGGTCTTTGCTGCCCAATTTATGCAGAAGGAAATAATGAAGTTCATCAGTTTTGTTGCAGTCCTGGTTTTAGTCATACCTCTGTCAACCTCTTTACCCAAGAAATCTGGACAAAGTCAAAATAGTGAGGTGACAAAGGCCCAAAAAGAGGGGCAAATTTTAAATAGATCAGCTCCAGCTTGCAGAGCTTTGATGGTGGAGAGAAAAACAGTCAGTAGTTTCACAAATGTATAAAATATTTCTTCTGAGATGTTGGGGAAACTATCATTTTACACACTTATCATTTTTAGTTTGTTTGCTCAGAAAACAAACTAAAAGGTTTTCACATTGCGTGCAGTATAGACCAGAAACATTAGTGTTCACCTCAACCTGTATAATAGCAAGAAAACTATCATAAGGAAATACACATATATGATCATTGCACTTCCACATCCCCTCCCCTCAGCAACCCAAGATTACAACATTATACTGCTTATATCCAGCCTGTGTCTTGTTGTATTGTCTACCCCAGATACATTACAGTCAAGAAAACATACTTTAACATCCAAAGCATAAACAGTGATCACTGATTAAACTCTCCCCCAACATCACATTTAAAATAGTTCTACATAATGCACAAAACTGTTATACAATGTAATATGCAATTTACTCCAATAAATTACTGCACCACATCACACACTAAGAAAAAAATATTACTTTTTACTTAAATGTACATCTTCAGTCCCTTTTTTATCCTGCTTTAACACTAATGACAAAGTGGAAATGATGCTTTATAATCTTGTCACCAATTTAATTCAGTCTACAAACTTCCAGGCTTTTAGCTACTAGCAGAAGCATAGTTCTCGTGTCCAAACTGCACGTTATGAAAATGACAATTTAAGTTCTTATTATTTTCTACTTTAATATTATTGCCGTTTTTTGTACTCATAATCTCAACTGCCCATCATTGATCTCTGGTTCAAGTGCAAAGTACTCCTGATTTTTCAAGTCAGCTCCTGGACTTTTTTCTGTTGCTCATTCATTTAACTTTGGAACAGTGGAAAATGGTTTACTGGCAACTTCTGTCTGTGAGCTTTGCTGTCAGAAGAATGAGAACCAGTCTCCTTTAGCTTGCTGACTCAGTGTTTGCTCAGTAAACTTTATTTAGTTCTTAGCCTGTTCTGTATCCAAAAATGTATTTGATCCAACAAGAAGAAATATTCTAAAAACAGCAGGATATAACAACTTGAATCTCACACCTGCCTCTCAACATTCTCTGATTGCAGGAATAAACACACTTCTCTTTGGCCTGGTGTACACTGAGTAATCATTTTCCATAGACATGCTTATTTCCCAATTTTTCTTACTTTTTCTTTCTGCCAAAAGTTTGTTGAGAAAAGCTCTTTCTGCTAGTATAACTGCATCTTTACTACTATAGGTCTTGGCTTCTTTTTCATGACTAAATTTGGAGCATACAAATTATGTGGCCTTTCAGTTAGCAAATCTTGCTGTGAAATTTCACTTCAGTTGCATTTGTATTTTCTTAAAATTAACAAAGCCAATTCCTTCCAGCTTATTTGGTATAGAAGATGGTCTCTGGTTTTCTTTGCATGCTCTTTTAAATTTGCTGTTTTTTAAATATTTTTTCTTGAGAAACCTAATTTTCAGACACTCTTTCCTTCATTTAATTTATGATTTCTGCAGTTTATCAGTTCATCCGATTAGTTGCTTAAAGCATCTTCTGTTCTTTCCAGACTTTTGTCATTTGACTTAATTTATAAATTCCTTTAGTGTTTTACCTATTTAAAACAACATTGAATGAGTTTGATTTTTTTCCTCTGCATTAGTAGAAGGCATCTCCTGCACAAAGTATGAAACCTGAACTACTTTTTGCGGAACATCTGTAAGACTACTGCTTCATTAGAGTTTTTCTTCTTTTGCAGATATCCAGGCAGTAGAGTGACTAGCCAGTAAATGAACTTTGCACAAATCATGTGCTTCCACTGCCTCTTTTATTTCTGTTTTTCTCACGCTGTGCGAGCTCTAATCAACCTACTCTTCAGAGTGCAGCCATCTTGAAATTCTTACTTGGCTATTAATTGTTGAACCTCATCTTCCTCCTTCCCTGGCATAATTAAGCCTTGCTTAAACATTTCCATTTTTTCATTTTCTTAGTTGTCCCATTCCTCTGCTTTACACAAATTTTCATAAAACTTCTGAAATCTCTAATTTATGTAGAGGAACTTTGGTTATTTTTCATCATCGGCTGTCTGTTACGCCACAGCTCACTATTTGTATTACCTGAGTTATTGTACTAAAAGTTTTTTGTGCTTGAATTATCAGAAGTTGAAAGCAACCATCCTAAACTAATGTGTGTTAGACAAATACTCCTTTATTTTTCCCTTGGTCCTCTGCAGATACTTTCCATCTTGTTTTATGTTTCCTCCTCTTCTGCTGTAGCAACTAAACTTTGTCAGTCCTTCGAAATAATTCCTTCTAATATCAGTTTTTTGTGCTATTTCTGCAATGCTTTTAAAGTCCCTTTTTATTTTATCCTACACACTAGCTGTCCATTTTGAAATAAAATGTTACTGCTACCCGTTTTACCACTACTGTTCTGCTTTTTTTAACAGCTAAATAAACCCAATGACTTTCGTGATTTGGTCTGACATCCAGTCTGCAAAGTATTACATGGACAAAACGAGAGCATGAATTTGCTTTTCTACAGAGAGTCAATGCAAGCCTTTCAGTGAACCCTAGACACGGAAATCATGATGTCAGCCCTTCATGTTCATGAAGATACAAACGTGATGTGGGCTTTTCCTGTAATTAAAGATTCAATTTGTGCATCATGTGTGGTCAGGATCTTGTGGGAATGAGGCAAATTGAAGATGAACCTCTTTACCACCTGGGAGAACGTGGTTGACTTTCCTTTCTCCTTGAGACAGCGGAATGGGTGTGGGGGGTTGATTACAGATGCTTGCTCCTTACCTTGTTAGTGGAGATTGCACTGTGCTTCATAGCAAAATTCAGGGAAGAAAGGCCAAAGTGTATCCTTGTCAACCTTTTTATGACCAAGGAGAGTATGATGTCAGACTTTCAAGTGTCTGTCACTGCAAGAAATATTTTTTGGTATGAACTGCAGTCTCCTCTGTTTGAACAAGTAGCTGTTTCACTTCATGTGTGGCTTCTGCTTTAGATAACTTTACCCTTCCATAGGTCCTTTCTGAGGTGTCATAAATGACAGTTGTGCCAAGTGAAGGGACTCTCCATTTGCATTGAGAAATATCCGTTACCTTCCTAGTTAGGCAGCATGCAGGTGTTTCTCACTTATTTTGGGTAACTGTATGAATTAGGTCTCATTTTTTGTCCATTATGATCTTGTTGAAGGCTGCACCTCATTCCAGCAGTGTCTTGTAAAGCGGTTCCATATTTATTTGTTTATGAACTTGCTTGCTTACTTTTGTTGGCCAGGTTAGTCCCAATAAGCAATGCTTGTTTTCAGTGGAGACATAATGTGGTATTCATGTTGACTAGAGAAGTTTGCCAAGATGCTATTGGAAGTCAATAAAATACAAAAGAGAAGAAATTTGTACAGTGGAAGAGTCAGTAGTCCTTTTTTTTTTCAAAATGATCCTAACTCCTTTGCTTAAGAAAATGTGAATTAATTTAAAACTTAATATCTTAATTAATTAAATAGTATTTTGTTTAGTAGTATGTTTCTGTTGTGGAGAGAAAGATTCAAGAGAATATTTCCACAAGCTCTTAGAAGCTTAGCAGTACTGAGCAACTGATTTCAAGAGAAGAAATCCCTTCATGTCTATGTACGGAGACAGTAAAAAACAGTGAGACAGCCTTAAGGATCAACCTGCATTTATTCACATTCCATTTAATGTTTACAAAATCACTTGGCAGATGTCTTTAGCAGGAAGATAGTATTGGTTTATGAGTGGAAACTGAAGTTATGTATTTTCCAGAATTGTATATATGTGATGCCTTCCAGAACTTCACTGGTTTGACATATGTAACAAGAACTATATCAAAACTTTTTTTGTTTCCCCAACTGCACAGTGGAAGAACTTTTCCATCAGGTGAATTCTGTCAACATTTCAGTACCTTCCTTTTCCTCCGATTAAGAAAGAACTACTTAAAACAAAGCAAGATAAAGCCAGTTTGATAGTGATAGTTCTGGGAAGGATGGATGCAATGCGGACTATGTGCCAGTGGGCAGTAGTAACTCATCTAGCCAACTCTTTCCTTATTAGAAAACTTTAAAGATGTACATTTATTGATTTATTAGGTTCTTTATGAGTTGCAAAATTATGTTTTTAGCTGTAAAAGCTTGAGTGTTTGTGTGTGTGTGTGTGTATATATATATATATATATATATATATATATATATATATATATATATAGAGAGAGAGAGAGAGACACACACATACGTATGTATGTATATATGCATACACACACACACACACACACACACACACACACACACACACACACTCTTATATGTGTGTGTGTAGTGCTACCCTTACCATAGGTAAATACCCTGACAATCAGTCTGCAGACTATTGCAAGCTTATTCAGTACCACACTGTGACCAGTGGTCAAAATCAAAATCTGTACCTTGTGTTTATGAGGTGAAGATCTTAACCATTGTAACCAATCCTTTAGTTTTACTCACTTTCTTGTTTCTTTTGATCCAGCGTTGCCCACTGTCCTAAGCTATGAACCTGTCTCCTTCTCTTAAATGTTGCCACCTATCACCCGTATTTAAGAGCTGCATCTGTAGGCTGCAGATTGCTCGAGCACTAGGCAATCAAATTGCATTCTATTCCAGGAGGAATTAGATTTCTGTTGTGTATAAACGAGGCGTGAAGCTCACCTTATCCAGTTAACCGTTGCTGCCCTACGAGTCACACTGTACTTCAACCAGCTCTAGTGCGTCTCCTTCCATTCACCCCGTAAGAACAAGTTCATGGTCAGAAGCATGAAGGCAGTTGTTAACTTTTTCTCCTTCAGTGTGGACTTTTTTCTTATTCATTATCCTATCGGGCACCCAGTGTCCAGTTGCTACTCTTTCCAACACTGACCTACCAGGACTAAATCAGATTGGCCAATGAACAGTCTTCCAGTATAAGATCCTGACATCAGACCATTCTCGAATGCCATTCCAAAGGGTGACCTGTCATCAAAGAAGCCGTAGAGGTTAACTCCATCAGAATGTTTTCCTCTTGACATTTGGACTTCTTGATAAAGATAAGGATGGTTTCCATATGGACCCAGCTTCCTGCTCTTCATCCATTTTAGACAGCCTTGAAGCAGCTGGCTAGGGAGATGTGGGTCATATTAAAATAAGATTGTGGCTGTCTTATCCTCCTTTGGCAAAAATTATTAGTGCCAGGAGCTAGTGGCCTTCTCTAGTAAGCTTGGATGGTTGCTGGCTTATTTCAGCAACATTCTGTCCAGCATTGGCAGAAATCCTTATTGACACAATAGCAGGGCAACGTAGAGGCTATAATTTTGGTTTGTGATGGCTAACTATCAGTTTTTTTCAGTTTCATATCTTAAAGGAGGTAGAGAGTCCTAATGGAAGAAAATCTTAATTTTCATAACTGACACAGATTGTTTTTGTGGAATGTGCAAGGTCTTCATCCTGTACAATACCCGAGGAGCTATATAATTTTTTACTTGATTCCAACTTTTATATTTATCCACTCCAGTCTAGATGTCTTTACTATTTGCTTATCATAGTCAGTATTGTCTTTGCGCCATATAGAAGCCTGCAACCGGCCTAATTTCGAGAACTTTTGCATCATCCCTAGCTGATGGACATCAGAGTATCAGTGTATGGACATCAGGGTATAAAAAGGGCATCCACTTGTGCTATCTTCAGTTCTTTCTAGCCATGCAGTCCAGTGCATTTCATTGTGTGCACAGAAAGCTTGCAGTCAGTCAGCTCATTTTCCCAGAGTTTCTCCTATCTACCAGTCAGGTAAGTATCCCGTTAGAGATTTTCCTCTTCTTGGTTTATGTTCAAAAAGGTTAACAGTTGTTGAAGTGCGGAAAGCAAATCTTGCATAAAGATTTTCACTTGTGTCTTTTCTGTTTGGGTGGTCAGCACAACTTCTCTGATTGTCCTGATTGTGCTAAATTCCAAGCAAAGATGCTTAAACACAGGGCCAAAGTCCTAGAGGCTCATATGGAGTCTTGTGTTTCAGTTCCCTCCATGTCTTTGCAAAACCCAGCTTCTGTCAGTATCATTCCTAAAATACGCAAGTACAAAAAATTTAAGGAAAATGACGTTGAAGATATTGCCAAAGCTTTGGCTCTTGGTTATGCTGCTAAGTGTGACTGATTGAGGTGAGACATCTAGATCCAAATCCTCTGGTGCCACCCCTTGGGTGGCTGCCATGGCTCCAGGCTTTCAGTTCACTTCTTTCACAACATCAGCATCATTTGGGTATGAGGTTGTGCCACAGGCTTCAGCTTCCAAGATTCATGATGCATGTACTGAGGGAGACGGCTTAACTTCCTTACCAGTGCATCCCCAGGCCAAAGTTGCAGACAGACAACCACATCCTCGGGTTGCCTTGACAAAACAGACATCTAAACAGAAGAAAACCATCAGCCTTACTATGTCCTCTCCATAACCCTCTGCCACTCCAGCTCAGGTTGAAGCCCAGTTGATCCTTAAGGGCATGTTGCCCTCCAGGGATCCTTTCTGTTCCTCCATGTCATTGAAGAAAGGTGCAAAAGGTGACCAGAGTCAAGGAAATGAAGGTACCAAGGATCTCAAAGTGCACAAGGAGGACTGTAGACGAGCAGCTCCCCTTCTACCAGCCAGATCCAAAGTTCCAAAGACCTTCTGCTCCCCCAGGTGCTATGATACTTGGCTCAGATCTGACCTCACCCACCCGATCTCCTTCGATGTGATTACAGGGAAGCATTAAGCATGCCATGTTCTATTTTGACCAAAGCAAACAAAGGTAATCCAGAACTTGAGTGAAGTCTGATATATACCACCTGTGACCCAGAGGGTGACAGAACTAACAAGAAACAGAGTATAAAGGATTAGTCCAAGTAAAATCACTTTAGTTAGTAGATCTAGGAGACTGTGTCTCTGATACCCTCTCTGTGGGAGGAATTACGACACCTTGTTGAAGTTTCCTGTAGTTTATTCAGTAAACACTCATCCATCTACCAACTTAACTGAATAAACTACTGGAAACTTCAACAAGGTGTCTTTATACCTCCCACAGGGAGGGTGTCAGAGAAGAGAGAGAGTCTCCTAGATCTACTAGGTAAAGTGATTTTATGTGGACTAATCCTCTGTATTTTGACAAAAGGGGCTGATTCAGGTATTTTTGCCATCTACCTGTAGGGAGTTTTCTCTGGAGTTTTTCCCTCTCCCCCAGTCTGATTCTGCCCATTTCAGGCCAGTTCATCAGATCCTTTTGCTGGTAGGCAGGCCTTCAAGCCCCCTTCAGTAGCCTCTTCAGATCAGTCTGCCTGCTCATTTGGGAGTATTAGGCCTGTGGTTTTGGAGCTACTGATGTAGTCCTTTTTACAGATCCCAGTTTAGCAAGCCTTTATCCCCTGTACCTCGGGTCCATCTGGTGTTACTTCACTCAGATCCCTTAGCTCCAGGTCTGTGGCCTTACTACCACTGAGATTGAGGCAGACGACTTGGCCAATTCAGACTTCAACCCCCTACCTTGGCCTTCTCAATTCTGGCAGCTTTGGAGCTGGGGTTCTCGGGTTGGGATCATGTTTTCAAGTTTTGGAGCCATCCCTTCCTCTCGGGAGTTTCTGCATGAATTTCAGCTCCAGCCTAAGCGTCTGGGCAGGCCAATTTGGCTAAAAGAATGGCATCTCCTGAGGGGCTCATTGGAATCCAGGGGAGTCTGGTCCAAATGACTGGCTTCAGTGTCTGCCTGCAATGTCATGGAGAGGATGTTCTCCATACTGGAGTTGGAGGGGTCGGCGCTAACCAACAATCCACCCCTTCCTCATCTTGACCTGTGGTCTCACTTCAGGAATCTTCGGGACAGCCCACACCTCCAGGTTTCCAAGCCACCCTGCATTTAGAACCCATTGGCCTCTTCCAGCTCTCCCCTGGATTCTCCAGTGTGGGGAGCCATAGCAAGAGGCATTGCAAAGGAAGCATCTGGAATCCATGGAAGAATCCATCACTGACCTTGAGGAAGGAGAGAAATTCTCATAAATCCCCCCACAAAGATGTTTGTCTTAGCAGTCTGATGGAGCTACTTCACCAGTGTGGGAGTTGGACTACCAAAACCCTTTCTCCAGAGGAGTCCATATTTTTGGAGGCTTTTGGTGTGGACCCCTCCACATCCTGGGTAGTCCCAACTCAGGACATGCTTGTTGCCCTGGTGTCCCGAAGGGACCCCGGACAGTGGAACTCATTCCAAAGAAACCAGATAAAATTTTAGCCCCCCCCGAAGACCCGCAACATTAGGGTAATGCCCCCCCCCCCGTTGATGCCATTGTGGTAGCGGTAGCCACCAAAAAGGACAGTTTGGAGGAGAGTTCTTCGGGTCTTCCTATGAATGAGGGAATCCAGGACATTGGCCTGATTAGGGAAGCATGCCTGTGCATCAAGGACTTTTACACTGAGAATGTTAAATTACTTGTCTCATGTAATGAGACTTCAGCATGGCATTGTCTCTATAATGTCAAGAGTTGTTAAGACACAGCAGGCTCAAGTGACTCAAAAAAAAAAAAGACTCTGGAGACACAATTGTCAACCTTACAGTCCATTTCTAATTTGTCCATGTGCCTGCTTTCTAATACGACTGATGACACTTCTCGAGCAGCTGGCAGCAGCATTGCCATACACTAGCACACTTGGGGAGATTGTGCATTTTTGCAGTCTGCTTTAAGGTGTCCTTTGTTAATGCCTTGTTTAACGGCTCCTCTCTTTTGGGCCATAGATTAAAGACACATTAACCAGGAGCAAGAAAGACAGGAAGACACTGTCTGTTATCAGTACAGTTTGCTACCTGTCAGTAGACCTCAGGAATTTCCTGTAGAGAGTTCCCCTCGCAGTCAGGAGGTTGAGTGGAATGGACATTGTCTGCAGAGGTGGTCTGCAGAGCAGGGACATCCATAGAGCTTTTTCTGGGAGGTCCTTTCATTATTCCTGAAGGGTTGCTTAGCTGTCCTGCTCTGGAAGCAGTCGAGGGTCACTTGGCTCTCAACTTAAAAGCTCAGAAGGCCATTACCTCAGACACATGGGTGTTTAGAGTCATATCCATAGGTTGCACAGTTCCATTTTTATTTCCACCAGAAACTGCCAGACACCTTCTGGACATTCCACTGTGTCAAAGAAGGGAAGCATCTGTCGAGATTCAGAAGCTGCTAGAAAATCGAGTCCTCGAAGAGGTCCCACCAGACCAATGGGGATCTGTGGTCTGTAACATGTTCTTCTTTTTGGTACCAAGCAAAACAAGGACCTCTGACCAATTTTGGATCTAAGCAAGTTGAACCAGTTTATAAAGCAAACCAGGTTCTGGATGGTCATGGCGCAGTCCATCCTACCTCTGTTGAGGAAGGATGACTGGATGTGCTCATTTGATCTGAAGGACACCTTCTGGGAGTCAATAATTCCAAATTCAGGGTTCTACCTTTTGGTCTCACCACCAGACCACAGAGTTTCCATGTTTTTCCTTACCGGGACAATTGGCTCCTCAACGCTTCCACACAACACCGAATGCGTGATAAGAGACCTTAGGACCCAGGTGAACAGTAGTCTCTCCTTTGATAGTCACATCGCCACAGTAGTCAGGAAGTCCTTCTACGTGGCACACCTCATCATAAAAGGGTTCTCATCCAGAAAAAAGGAGGTCATTGTTCCCCTCTACTCGTCACTCATTAGACCTATTATAGAGTACAATGCCCCTTTTGGAATGTACCTCACAAGACATCTGCAGCAGCTGGAAAGGCCACAGAAGTACCTCACAAAGAGGATTACTGGCCTCAAACAAATGCCCTACACTGACTGCCTCAAAAAACTCCAGCTTTACTCCATAGCATATCGCCTACTCTGAGGTGATCTCTGCCTAACATATAAAGCTATGTCATACCCAGAGCTGTTGGACATGCTACACCTAAAGAAATCCCAATCCCTCCAAGCTACACACTCTAGGGACCTAAACCTTGTCACCACAATAAACAGGACATGCTGGAGGGATAGATTCCTGTCCCAGAGACTTCCTATACTCTGGAACAAGCTAGCCATCTATGTCAAGCAAAGTTCTTCATTAGCACTCTTCAGGAAAAATCTTGATGAGTGGATGGAAAATAGGAAATACACCCTGGGGATCACTTCTGTTTCTCTGCTGGACAGTGGCACAAGAAAATAACTTTCTTGGGTGGCGTAAGCTATGGTACCTTGCTGGCTAGGCTTACGTAGGCCCTTGGGCCAATAGCCTAGAACCTACTTATGAACATATAAGGTTATCTTTGGTCAGGGCTTGGGATTCCGTACTCTAGTTTTTCCTTTCCTTGGGAGTCACTATGAACTACCAGAAATCCAGCCTTCAGGCAGTTCAGGTGTTGGAGTTTATAGGCTACCAGTTAAGTACAGTACATCAGATAGCAAGGCTTCCTTCAGCCACAGCCAGTTGTCCTTTTTCTCTTCAAAAACTACCTGCCTCTTTAGTTATGAGGTTTCTGTGTCATATGGCTGTAGTGATTTGCGTGGTTCTCCTGGTGAGGTACCACGTGAGGACACTGCAGTGGAAGTTAGCAACTCACTGGTCTTAACCCATCCTTTAGATTTTCCCATCATTCTGACAGAAGTTTGTCAGAGACATATCAGATGGTGGTTGGAATCCCCCCATGGGTCACTTGGCTGTCTTTCTTCATAAGACTAGCCATTGCAAAATGACTGTGATCCTCATAGCTACCTTTTGGCCTTGACAAGTGTGGGTTCCTTTCCTGTGACCCCTTCTTCAGTACCCTCCTTGGATGCTGGATCTCCGTACTTGAATTGATCTCTCATCCAGCGGGAGTTTCCCTGCCTAACCTTAGGACTCTCAGATTATTAACAGCAATGTTTCTCCAATTCTCTTGATGGCCAGATATTCCATGCTTCCTGACAGAGTAGTTTACATGTTATCCTCTTCTCTGAGATCATCTGTACAGAAGATCTGTGCTAGTAAGTGGAAGTGCTTGGCTATGTTTTGTTTCACGCTGGGTGTAGCTATTTTACTGTTAAGGTTCAGATAGCCACTATTTCAAAATTTCATATTGGCAGAGATAATACACCAGTAGTGGTTCTGAAGGGCTTTTTTCTTAAGGGAACATTCTTAATGAGGCCTCCTGTTTGGGATCTCATTCCTCCTTGGGGTTTACCCTTTATGCTCACTGGCCCCATTTTTGAGCATTCAGCCACAGTCTCCTTAAAGCTGTTGTTCTGGAAGACTCTTCTTGGTGGCTGTAACCTCAGTCAGACATGTCAGACCTGCAGTATACCACAAGTAAAGCAAAGCACCACAACAGATAAAAAGACCACCAGGTGAAAAATCCACAGAATTCTTTATTTCTCTGATGTCTCTGCCACAACAGCCTTCAAGGAGTATAACATTGTAAAACAATACACCTGCATATATACCTACATCAATTAATCAATAAAACAATTATTCAGTTCATTAAGCATCTCCATTTCATTTCTGCATTTAACCCCTTAGGGAACATAGTATCATACTTTAAAATATAAATAGACTCTTTCAGCAATAACTGATTTCTGAAAAAATCATCACCATTAGTGTAAACATTTACTTTTTCAAAAATACACCTTTTTAAGGCCTCAATACTTCCTCCATGTATTTGATTAAAGTGCATTGCTACAGAGCTTTCTTTTTTTATATTTTGTATGTCTCTTAAATGTTCCAGCAATCTGACTTTGAATGCTCTTTTACTTTGTCCTATATAGAACTTCTGACAAGAACTTAAGGCATAAATTATGCCCTCTGTATTGCAGCTAAAACATTTACCTTTGGCCTGAAATTTCATCCCATTAATTTTATTAAAACTTTGTATAATATGTTTACAAGCTTTACACCTACCACAACTACTTGTTTCATATTTTTTCAAACTTTTTATTTATTTTTACCACAGGAAAAGTATATATAGTTCGTACTAAAAAAATCTTTTAAATTTCTCCCTCTCCTATATGAGGTAATAGGTGTCCCTTTAATCTTTTCACTAATCTCCTTAAACTGTGAAATATAACCCCAGTAAAAGTGTAACAGTTTCACCAATACTGGGCTAAAACTGCTGTAAGTAGTAGTAGTAGTTTCTCTTTTATCTAAAGCCCTAGCACTTTCCTATAACCTATTTTTACTATTAATTTTTTCCCAGCTTTTATTTAGTATCACAATACTAAAACCCCTCTTTCTGAACATTTCCATACTTCTACTTATTTCTTCATCCAAATCTGCTGCATTATTACAAAGCCTAGATAACGTATTAAATTCACCCATAGGTACAGCTTCAATCGTATGGGGGAGGGGGTGACAGCTATGGGCCATAAAATAAAACACACCATTTTGGAACTTTCTATGAACCGATGTTCGAAGACATTCACCACTACTATCTAATATTACATCTAAAAAATGAATAATTTTTCCTACCTTAAGATCAACAAATTGCACTCTAAATCTGTTATTCTGAATTTTCTGAATAAAACTGTTTACCCCTTCTTCACCACCCTCATATAAAAAAAAATAAATCATTAATGTATCTGAAATGTTTTACTACATATTTTAGAAAAATTTGTGGTCTATAGATACATTCAGATTCAGAGACCCATACTTAGATTGGCATAGGTGGGGGCAAATGATGCCCCCATAGCAGTTGCCTCTTTTTGTCTATATAACTTTCCACAAAATTCAAAAAAATTATTTTGTAGGCAAAAATCCAGTAGTTCAATTATGTATTCTGTAACCGGACATTCACCTCAGATTCTACTGCCTCTAAACCAAAATTATGACTAATATTTGTGTACAGGCTCTTAACATCTATAGATATCCAAAACATATTTTCATTCTATTGGACATATCTAATTTTCTCTAAAAAATCAAATACATCTCTGACATAAGCTGGTAAAAGTTGAACTTTAGGAAGGAGGAAATAATGAAGAAATTGTCCAATTTTATTTAGAAAATATTCTCTACCCGAGACTGTAGGCCATCCTGGGGGGGGGGGGTTATAAATACATTTATGAACTTTAGGAAGACAGTAGAAGTGAGCCATTTTGCATCCCTTTACAGCAAACCTCTTACTAATGTCTTCCAAAGTAAAATAACCCAGTCTGTATCCTTTTCTAAGTAGTTCATTATATTCGTCTAACGCTTTGAGATACACATCCTTTTCATTAATATTATTGCCATTCAAATGTTCATTACACATTTTAAAATATTGATTACTACTCAAAATAACCAACGTATTGCCCTTATCGGCAGGTTTAAATACAATGTCATTTCTAGTGCTTAAATTATTTAACATTTTCCATTCTTCTTTTGTCAAATTATAACTATCCATTTTAAATTCAGTAAAACTTTTTTCCATTGCATAACTGAACATAGACTAAAAATGCTGTATCCCCTCATGTATAAAAGGTGGAATGAAAGAGCTTGTAAGCTTAATTCTACTAGTATCCAGCAACATATATGCATTAATATCACATTCGTTTGATTCACAAGAATAAAAACTGCCTTCGGATAGAGAAACATCATCACTTTCTTCAACATCCATTGTATTACATTCTTCATTATTCCTAATTCCAAAAAAATGCTTAAGATGCAGTTTTCTAACTAAATTAAAACTATCTACTTTCATCTTATATAACCTTGGTATGACTGTCGGTACAAATTTCAAGCCACAATTTAAAATAGCATGCTCTACATTGTGTAAGCACCATCCTGACTAATAACATAAGAGTCCACATTATTAGTAAATTGGCCATTACCATTTACCTCTTTTTCGCTGGCTCCGAAGGGCTTTTTTCATAAGGGAACATTCTTAATGAGACCTCCTGTTTGGGATCTCATTCCTCCTTGGGGTTTACCCTTTATGCTCACTGGTCCCATTTTTGAGCATTCAGCTACAGTCTCCTTAAAGCTGTTGTCCTGAAAGACTCTTCTTGGTGGCTGTAACCTCAGTCAGACATGTCAGAGCTGTAAGCCTCATTGTCAGTACCTCCGCATCTGTTTTTTCACAAGAACAGGGTTTCTCATGGAACTGTTCCTACTTTTTTGCCTAAGGTGGCTTCTGAGACTACTTTGAATCAGGCCATTCATTTTCCTGTGTTTTTCCTTAACTCAACTAATAAGGGAGAGTACTTGCTGCATTGTCTTGACATCCATAGACAGCCGAATTATATTTGGACAGAGCCAAGACTTTCTGGAAGTTTGATCAACGTTTCTTTTTCTAAGGCCCAGCTGGGCAAACCAGTCTCAACGTCAGCTTTATCTGAATGGCTCTCAGACTGCACTTACTCTGAGTATTACTTGAGAGGAAAGTCTTTATCTCACAAGGCTGTAAGGTCATTCTATGAGATCAATGGCTTCTTCTGCTGCTTTTTTCTCAAATATTTCTGTTGATGTTATTTTTGTTGTAGGTACACACACTTTCATGTCCCATTACAGGCTGGATATACATTCAAGGTCTAGGATCTCTTGGTTACATCGCGTTTTGGAATTAACTTTCCTAGGACCTTCCTTGGATAATGCATGGCTGAGGAGCGTGTCCCACAGGTTGAAGCCAGATGGAAAAGTTATGTATTTACTATAATGATAGATCCATGTTGTTTGTTTCCATCCAGGCTGAAGCCAGATGGAAAAGTATTGTATTTACTATAATGATAGATCCATGCTGTTTGTTTCCATCCAGGTCAATCATCCCTTCTTCCTATGAGTTGTTTTGCCCAAGGCAGTGGGCCGCCAAGCTCTTTAGTGTATTTCCCTCCATGTTAGGGTCCTTGATTATGGGCCTGGAGTGTTTACATCTTTTTTTTTTTTTTAAACACCTTTATTGAGTTATCACTTGTAACATAGGGAAATTTACATTTATATAAAAGTAATCAAACTGTATTAACAAGTTCACATTTACAGACATTATACTTCACATATATTGGTATATATCTTATAATCTAAGCAACATTACACAATATTACATAAATTATTCAATTCCTGCCCTTTTTTAAAACAAGAAACATCTTTATTAAACCATCACTTATGACCTAGGCAATCATGCATTTATATAAATGAAAACAAACCACACTGACCCAATCCTAGTTGCAAGCATTTTACATCACAAACCATACTGATACACTCACAGTTGCAAACATTATACATCACTTAGCATCTACCCATTCAGTTTCAGTCAAACATTGCATAGTGCATTTAAGTCCTACCTTCTTTTAAACCTCATTCCTCCCCTGTATGTATTGTTCCCACAACTCCTATTTTTTTCTTGTGTAGTTTGCTCCTACCCTTTTCTTCTTCTTTCGGCTTTTCCCGGTTAGAGGTTGCCACAGCAGATCACCTGTCCGCTCATGATTGGCAGTGGAGTTTTACGGTGTCGAGTTGCCAACCCGGCACCCAACCTTCCACAGAAGGCACACGCATGCACGCAGTCACACCTAGGGCCAATTTAGAGTGTCCAATCCACCTACAGCATGTCTTTGGGATGTGGGAGGAAACCCACATGACCACAGGGAGGACATGCGGACTCTGCACAGAAGGCACCCCAGCCGAGGATCGAACCGGAGAGCCTAGTGCTGCGAGGCGGCAAGGCTACCCACTGTGCCTCCGCAGCCACGCTCCTACCCTTTTCTAAAGATCCCAATTACAGTTGCTTTATCTCTGGTAGTATATTCACTACTTCTAGTATAGTTGGTTTAGATTTTAATATCCATTTTCTAGAAATAGCTTTTTTGACAGCCACCATAATTAGACACAGCAAGGCCTTACCATGTCCAGGCAATTCTGATTTAGTGTCATAGCTCTGAAAAATCATCTACCTCATTACACCAGTCGGTCCACCCAGCATCTCCGACAGTGCATCCCACAGGGAATCCTTAAAGTCTGCTGCCTCACCACACTTCGAGAAAATGTGTTCCCGATTACCTCTTTCTTCCCTGTCATACCTCCAACATTTGCTGTCTACCTGAATAAAATTTTTCTGGAGTCTGCTCGCGGTATAAAAATATCTATTTAAACATTTCCAAGCAAAAATCCTTTATCTTCTAGATGTTGTTGCATATTTGGGAGACATAGACATATATCCTCCCACTGTTTCTTTGTGAATTGGTTATCCAGTATGCATTTTTATATGTGTATCTGTGTATTTGTAAAATATTCTGTATATAGTACTATGTTTTTGTAAAACTTCCATTATTGTTCTGTATATGTTTTACTTATGGTATAAACTCCAAATATTTATTTATTGACATTTGTTAACCGGGTTGGTCCAGCTGGCCTTCTGGCCCATTTTCAATGGAGACCCGAGGAGAAAAGCTCCAAAAAAAAAAAACACAAACAGTTTAAAGAGAATCAAACATTTGAATCAAAAATATGGTCAAAATCAGTTATACAAGAACATTAGAGAGACAAAGCAGAAATGCAAACACATGATGCATACATATCAATATTTTTAGACTAAAAAAATATATTTACATATTTACAAAGAGAGTCAAGTCCAACAGTATTGATGTTAGAGTTTAAAAAGTATACACAATATTGGAGAACTTAGCTGTATGTGGAAGGACTGAAAAGGTATATAGTAGGGTTGTAGGGGCTTGACAAGGACATATTTTGTAGTTGAGTAGATGAAGTTTGGAGTTTTTCGTTAGTGGGATGGGTGAATGATGCAACAAATGTCTCTTGGGAGTTTGTTCCAGGCTTGGGCAACGGAGTGTTTATATGGGAGTTTGCCAGCTATTTTTTTTTGGGTTGGTAAATTTGTAGTAGTTGCTGATTAGAGGTACAGAAAGTTCAGTGAGGAGTGTAGATAGAGATGAAGGAAGAGAGAGCAGGGCAGGATGAAGGTTTGTAAAGAATGAAGTGTAACATTTGAAGTTGTGACAGCAGTAGAAGATGGGGGAATTCTAACCAGTGGAGAGTATTTAGGGCAGGGGAGTGATGTGCATTGTATGGAGAGTTTGTGATGAATCTAGCTGTCTTGTGGTAAGTTTGTTGGAGTTTGTTTAAAGTAGTAGATGTTCTTCGTGTTTCACTGTTGCAGTCATCACACTTGGGTTATCTGCCTGCAGGTAACCCTCAGTCGGCCTGAATACCAGAGTCTTGGGATTTCTGTGTTGGATGTTGTCGCCTCTTCCATGACGTCAGGTTGTCAGGGGTATAAAACATGCATTACATCAGCTTTTCTTGCCACACGGGAGCCTGAAGCAAAAGCAGTTCGCAAGTGCTGGTCGGCCACTACCTGAAATTTTTGTTTTTCGAGTTTCAAATCTGAAGTCTTCTAAAGCTAAGTACCCAGTTGGGAATCCTTTTTTCTTGCTCTAACCGATGTCAGAAAAGTCTTGCCTGTGGAAAGCAAGTACCTCACAGAGATCATTCTTACAGCATCACCTGTTTAGGCCCAGACCACGACATTCCTCGCTGTCAGTTTTGTACCTTGTTTAACCCCTGAGCTATTCATCGTTGAGCGATCTTTGTCGCTAAATTCTTTCGCTCTCATTCTCCATATTTGAAATGGCTTCAGTAAGCCATCTTAATCATCATAATACCAATCTTACAAAAAAACATAAGGATAAAGACAGAGACAGACCGCATAGGTCCAAAACTGCTGACACCGCTTCCGTTAAGCTAGTCGCCAGTCCGCTGGTACTCAGTGAGGTGCCTTTGCATACCCTGAAACCCACTTCTACAGATTTGCAGGCCTCTACTGAGACCCATTTGGAGTCTGGTATGTCGTAAGATGCTTCTTCGACTGTGGAACCTGCGGATGTCTCTACTTTGGAGGTACTGTGCAGATACCGTCTTTTGAGGGTGTATTCAGACCTTCTGATGTTCGTATTAAACCGACTACTTCATTTCTGACTAAAACTATCGAGTTTCTCAGGCCCATAGTTCGCACTACGCCTAGGAAACCGATGACTAAAGTGCATTCTCAAGCTCCCATGCCACAGAAACAAATGCTTAGAATGGCTAAAGACCTTATTACTTTAATTAGGGGAAGCCATCCTTTCCCCTCTAAAAGACAAAGAATTTATTTTCCTTCTGATTCTACAGACCATGAGTCAGATGACTCTGATCCCTCTGATTACCAGGACATACCCTTATGTACCTATGAGGATTCAGATGCAGAGGATTCCATTCCTCCAGCCTCCCCTCCAGAGGACTTTTCTTTTGGTGAAACCTTGCATACCATAAGAGAGCATTTGCGTAGAGAATGCCAGGACTACCCACAGTCCAAAAAGAGACTCAGAGAATTTTTAGACTTGCCTCAGCACAGGCCTCTAGCTATACCCCCTGTCCTGGATATTGTAGATGATGTCTTCATGGAATCCAGTTTTACCCCTGGATACTTTACCACCAGCTCCTAGAAAGCCTGACAGGCACTACAGAGTACCCGACTCTCACAAATTTCTCTCTAAAAATCCCACTGCGGATCCAGAGACCATTTTCCAGGGACCAAAAACTATTAAGGCTACTACAGCCCAAAACCCTACCCTTTCGGACAGGGATTCTAGGGCTTTAGACAAATGGGGTAAGAAGGTATACCTCTGCAACTCTTGCCATCAGGGCTTTAAATTGTCAATTTCACATGTTGAAGTACCAGCAGCATATTATGGAACTAATTAAACAACAAATGTTGTTGATTTCTGATTGTACAGAAAATAAAGAGTTGAAAGACTTAATACGTTCTGCAAACCAAGGTAGTAAGCATACTTTGCAGTGTGGTTTTGATGCCTTAGAAGCATCTTGCAGGACTGCTTTCACTGGGTCTGTAGTGAGAAGGCATGCTTGGCTGAAGGAACAAATCTTGCCAGACCATGTCAATGCAAAATTACTAGATGCTCCATTAAACCAAGAATGTTTGTTTGGCACAAAAGCAGAATAAGTTCTTAAAAAGATGGAGGAAAAAGCTACATCTATGCAAACTGTTAAAGATTTCTTTCAGGTATAGCCACTTAGATTCAGTAGGCATTGGCCTTCTAAAAATTGGTCCTTTCCAGTCCCCCCAAGACCTTCTCAGTCTAAACCCTGGGGCAACAGACCACAAAGACTACAGTCTCAGGGTATGCAGAGATCTAAACAATGGAGTGCTCCCACCTGAAAAACAGGGAGTGGTAAGCCTTTCCCTTATGGAAAAAGTTCACTATGACTTGTCCTTCCCAGACATGCCCAAGTACTTGCACCCCTAGGAGGAAAACTCACCCTGCATGCAAAAAAGTGGAAGTACATTACCCAGGACCAAAGGATCCTAAACATTGTATCCTAAGGATACAGATTCTACTTCCACTCACTGCCAGTCCCAAGCGGGTTGCCAGACCTTCCGCCAAACCAGTGGGCAGAGGCTCAAAAGCAAGTACTTTCCCTTCTCAGTATCAGGGCTATTCAGCCTGTTCCAATAGAGCAAAGGGGACAGGGTTTCTACTCCAGACTGCTCCTGGTGCCCAGAAGAGAACTCTTGGCACCCTATCCTGGATCTGTCCATTCTCAACACCTTCCTGGTGGTCCCAAAATTCAAAATGCTTACACTCCAACAGCTGCTTCCTGTGCTAACCAAAGACTCTTAGCTGGTCACCCTAGACTTAAAAGAAGCTTATCTGCACATCCCCATAAGGGAATCTTGCAGGAAATTTCTATGTTTCAGGGCAGGCTGTATGCACTATCAGTTCTCTGCACTTCCCTTTGGCATATCTACTGCGCCCAGGGTATTCACAAAGTGCCTGGCTCCAGCCATTGCATACTGCAGGCAGAGAAATATTCAAATTTACCCATACTTGGACGGTTGCCTGATTCAGGCGGACAGTCAGGAATTGCTACTTTAGCACCTGACATTTGTAGAGAGACTCCTAACTTCTCTGGGGTATACCACTAATGAAAATAAATCACATCTGGTACCCAGCCAAAAGATTGTATTCCCGGGAGCAAGCTTGAACACAACTTCCCAGATGGCATTCCTCACTCCAGAAAAGCAGGTTTATTTGACAAATTACTTCAAACTAATAGCCACCAAAATCCTGCTGTCTGCAAGAAAAATACTGCAAGCCCTAGGGTTCATGGTCTCATGCATTCTACTAATTCCATATGCAAGGCTGCATATGAGGAAACTTCAATGGTCCTTAAAAAGTCTCTGGTGTCAACATTCTCAGGACCTAGAAACACTGATTTCTATCATTCCTTGTCTAAGGACAGAGTTCCTTTGGTGGGCAGAGGCTTGCAACCACAACAAGGGACTCCCTTTCACTCAACCCCTCGCCACTCAAACCCTGACAACAGATGCATCAGACTGTGCATGGGGGGCTCACATGGCAGGCAAATGCATTCAAGGCAAATGGAGCCCAGCACAAATTCACCTGCATATCAATCAAAAAGAGATGTTAGCTGTACAGAATGGTCTGACAGCCTTCAAATACCGTATCCTTCCAGGAGAACTCTTGATAAAGACAGACAACACCACAGTTATGTGGTACATAAGCAGGGAGGAACTCATTCCTACCCACTCTGCAGGTTAGCCATGGCCCTATGGAACACAGCCTTGAGCAATCACGTGCACCTGCAAGATCAATTCCTGCCAGGCAAACAAAATTCACTGGCAGACCACTTAAGCAGAAATCTACTGGGCCCACATGAATGGAAAATGAAACCCAACTCATTCAAACTTCTAATCCACAGGTGGGGGACACCAGAGGTGGACTTCTTTGCTTCCCCCCAAAACCATCAATTGAGAAAGTTTTGTACCAGAAATCTACACAGCCAAGCATGGAAAGTGGATGCCCTATCATTTACATGGGAAAACCTTTTCCCCTCTGCCCCTCCTCTCAAAAGTACTACTCAAGATCAAACAGGACAGGCCAAGGACAATCCTTATTGCACCAGACTGGCCACGCCAGCATTGGTACCCATTCCTACACAGTCTGACAGCAGTGCCTCCCTGGCACCTACATCAGACCCCCTCTCTGCTGTCCCAGCAGGAGGGACATATTTTTCTTCCTCAGCTGCAAACCCTGAACCTTGCAGCCTGGCTTATTCCCTGAACACACCACCAGCAACCCTCAGCAAACAGTTGCTGTATGTCATCCTTGAGACCAGGAGGCCTAGTACTAGGAAATCCTATTCAGAAAAGTGGAAAAGATATTGTTCTTGGAGCCAGTTTCAAGGAAAGGACACAGCCATGTTCACCTTACCTCAAATCATAGATTACCTAGCAGAGCTGCTCCACAAAGGCCTATCCTTCTCATCAATTAAGATTCCTGCCTCTGCCATCTCAGCTCATTACAATACTGATCCACCCTTCTTCTCTCACCCTCTGATCAAACAGTTCCCGAGAGGAGCTAACAATGTAAGACGCCCCGAAGAGAGCTCCCACTCCTGCCTGGAACCTTAACTTTGTACTACAGAAGCTCACCCCCCCCCCCCTTTTGAGCCTGCTGCTACAGCAGAGTTAAAATTCCTCTCTTGGAAAACAACCTTACTTCTAGTCATCACTTCAGCAAGAAGAGTATCTTGAGTTAACAGGTTGTAACGGCTGTGGAACCCTTCATTATTTTCCATGCTGACAGGGTTTCCCAAAGGACTAACCCATCATTTAGCAAAAAGGTGGTATCCAGTGTGGCTTTAAACCAATCCATCCATTTACCAGTCCTTTTCCCTAATCCTCAGAATAAAGGGGAAAGGATCCTGCACTCCTTGGACGTGCACAGACAGCTCAGGTTCTACCTTGACAGGACAAAGCCTTTCAGAAAATCTGACCAACTGCTAGTCAGCTTTGCCACAGGGGCAGAGGGCAAGGCCATTTCAAAGGAAACCATTTCCAAATGGATAGCACACTGCATCCATTTGTGCTACAAACACCATGGAAAACCTGTCCCTCAGGGGATCAGAACTCATTCCACTAGGGCTACCTCAACCTGTACAGCATTTCTCGGGGGAGTCCCTACCAGGGACATCCTGGAAGCTGCAACCTGGAGTTCTGTACACACCTTCACCAAGCATTACCACTTACCTGTCTTTTCTAAATCCAGAGCTGGATTTGCTACAGCAGTCTTACAAGGCGTGCTAACCAGCCCTAAAACTTCTTGACTGCCTCCACCCTTTCTCAGCTTTGGGAATCAACCCATGTGTGATGACTGCAACAGTGAAACACGAAGAACATGGTACAGTTGTGTACACTTACCATAAATGTAGATGTTCGAGTGTATTCACTGTTGCAGTCCTGGTTACCTTCCCTCCAGCCCCCTGAATTCTCTATGCTTTCTACCTTTACTCTTTTTGGCCATATCTTATGGCTATAGTATTTACTTTTTACTGGAGGTGTTCCACACCATGTAATTGCTTCCTGTTTTGGGGGCTCCTGACATTGGGGCAAGAAAAACTGATGTAATGGCATCGGCTGCATGTTTTATACCCCTGACGACCTGACGTCATGGAAGAGGCGACAGCATTCGATGCAGAAATCCCAAGACTCTGGTATTCGGGCCGACTGAGGGTTACCTGCATGCAGATAACCCAAGTGTGATGACTGCAACAGTGAATACACTCGAACATCTACATTTATGGTAAGTGCACACAACTGTACTTTTGTATGTTGGTGAGCTTGTGCAAGGGAGAACATTTGTAGTTAGAATTTTATTGTTGCAATACAGTAAACCAAGTTTCTGGTGAGTCTTTTTATTTATGCTTTGGTGGATGTGCAAGTTGAAATTGAGTTCATCATCTATGATGCCCCCAAGGAGTTTAGTGTGAGCTTCAGGTTGGATAACAGTGTTAGCAGAGGAAGTAATAGTAAAGGTGGATTTGAGGTGAGAGAGAGATTGGGGGAAAATAATAAGATTTTGGTCTTTTTAGGGTTGAGAATGAGTAGATTCCTGGACAACCACTCTTCAGTGGATAGGAAGGCCTGTTGAGTAAGAGTGTGGAGACTGGAGATATTGTCTGAGATGGAGATGAGTTGAGTTGTCTGCATATTGGATAAGGTAGGATTGTTTACAAGAAGTATAGAGATCACTGGTAAAAATATTAAATAGGAGGGGACCCAGTTTGGAACCTTGTGGTACCCCAGTTGGGACAGATATAAATGGAGAAGTGGAAGAGAGCCATTTAACAGATTGCTGCCTGCAGGATAAATAACTGGAGAATCAGGCAAGGGAGGAAGAAGATAGATTGAGGTCTGCAAGTTTAAATAGCAGTTGGGAATGGGAGACTGTATCATAGTCATTGGAAAGGTCAAGGAAGAGATCTGATATGAGTTTGTTATTGTCTAGGGCCTCAGCAGTCGTATGTGTAAAGGATAAGAGGGCAGTAGTGCTGTGGTTGGGACGGAAGCCATGCTGAGTGGGAGTAAGGAGGTTATGCTGGAGGGGAGGTAGTTGAGTAGTTGTGAGTGGATACATTTTTCGAGAATCTTAGAGAAGGGAGATAGAATAGCTATAGGTTGGTAGTTAGATGGGTCTGTAGAGTTTCCACCTTTATGCAGGCGAATAGTAACAAAGGATTTCCATAGTGTAGGGATGGTGGATTCTTGAATAGATCTATTAATTAGTATAGATACAGGATAGGCAATGGAGTCAGCAGCAAGTTTGAGGAAGGTAGGAGGTAGAGTGTCAGTGGGGGGAGAACAGGGTTTGAGTTTGTGAAGAAGAGCTTCAAAGTACCAAAACCACATAAACACAAAAATGACTGAGTCCCAGGCTGGAAAGAATGAAAAAGTACACAGAATGGTGAATAAAATCTTTTACTAGTGCTTCCCGGTACCTCGGCTCAACAGTCTTTCGAAGGAATAATTTTTACACCAAAAATGCAACAACTTTAAATACACACTGATGAGGTGAAATTAACAAATCATCTTAACCATTTCCCAACATTAACATCCAACTTTCAATATATTGAAGATGAAGTTACAAAAGCAACTGAATGAATAGATGGCAAATGTGAAATATTTGTGTGACGTGTAGGAACATACATATGTATATAAAACACATATGTGCATTAAATAACATACCATGATTGATGACTCTATAATAAAATACTATAATGAAATTTTGTGACCTTATAACCATAAGTAATCTCCTTTAAACATGAAAAAGGACATTTATAGTAAAGAAGGACACAATCACATGTTGGTAAAGCTAAATAACTGTTCTTGACACAAGCCCCCAGAAATCTTGAAATATCAGCGAAAACTCACCTAGAAACATTCCCTGACAAAACCGTTTTACCTTAAAGACTATCAAGAATATTTAATATTATATTCTAATGTACAAGATGTTAATAATAAACAAACATTAATATTAAATTCCTGATTTAAACCTCTAGGGAATAATGTGCCATAAGTAATAATAAAATTTGTCTCTAACTTTAATCACAGAGAAAAGCATCACTCTGTTTATTGGGAGGTTTGGTCAGAATGCCAGAAAACAAGCTGACATCAGAACCAGCATGGGCTGTCTGAAAATGATATGCCACAGGATTTTCAACCCTGCCATGTTTGATGTCACCCAAATGCTCCATAATACGATTTTTTACCATTCTTTTAGTTTGCCCAATGTACCACCTTATGGGTTCACATCCACAACCTATGATGTAAACAACCCCACAGGACCGACAATTCAATAAATCCATGGCCTTAAACGTTTTGCCATTTATAAAAGTTCCATCTAAATTCCAGACTCTGCTGCAAATCTTACAATATCCACATGAATAACATCCTGTGTGTCCCTGATTTCTCTTAACTTTCTTCATATTTAATAATTCCTTCAGACTGGAAAATCTACTATAAGTGAACGTTATTCTCCTGGGGAGTAAACCCATCAAGGTAGGTTCATTGGCAACCATAGGCCAAAACCTCTCTACAAGCATCCTCAACCTCCTAGAAAAAGGAGAATATTTAGTAATAAAAATTGTTTTTCCTCACTATCTTCATTAGACACATAACTAAAATTTGCCCTAGGAGCGCCTAGTGTATTTTTAAAGGACCTATGTTTCTTTGGAAAAGAGTTCCCAAACCCCCTTTCAACTTTATCAAGAACATGCGAAGTGTAACCTCTCTCCAACAATTTTTGTCTAACTTTCAAAAATTCCTCTCTCACAGTATGCTTATCACAAGTATTAGTAAATATTTGGTTGTATTCACCATGGGGTAATGCAGCCAATAAGTGTGGGGGGAGGGGTGCATACTATCAACTGATAAAAAAATTATTAACAGCTGTCTCTTTACTGAAAGGCCTGAAAGAAACTCCTCCATCATCTGTCACAAAAAATTCTAAGTCAAGAAACTGAACCCTTTCACTATCTGTTGTGTATGTAAATTCCAACCCAAAATTAGTGTTATGGTTGAGGTTATCCACAAAGTCTTGAAATTCTAAAATATTGCCCCTACAAATAAAAAACAAAGCATCTATATATCTTTTATAGATGATCACATGACATCTGAAAAATTCAGTACTATAAATAGATTTTCACAATGATTCATAAAAATGATGGCATAGGAAGGGGCATATGAAGCCCCCATCTCAGTGCCCTCTTTTTGTAAGAAATACTGTTTATTAAACCTGAAGCAATTATGTGTTAAAGAGAATTCCAATAACTGTAAAACGAAACTTGTATGTGGACCCTCCCCCATCATCTTGCCAACAGCTTCCAAGCCTCAAGCATTTTTAATGCTCATATAAAGAGCTTTCACATCCACGGTTGCCCAGTAGTATCCAGTATTCCACTTCATGCATCTTATCAAATCACAGAAATCCTTACCATTTTTAATGTGAGATGTAACAATACTCAAATAAACCTTTAACTGATGATCCAGAAAAATGCCCACATTTTGCAAGAAAGACCCCTTTCCTGATACTGTCGGCCTACGGATTGCGCAAGCATTTATGAATTTTGGGAATAATGAAAACAAAATGTAATCTGTAGGGT
The DNA here is from genome assembly GCF_019279795.1 of Protopterus annectens. Classification (NCBI taxonomy): domain Eukaryota; kingdom Metazoa; phylum Chordata; order Ceratodontiformes; family Protopteridae; genus Protopterus; species Protopterus annectens. The sequence goes on along the minus strand of NC_056727.1, from coordinate 108,269,920 downwards.
TTCTAACTAAAAGTTTCTTGACATCCATAGAGGTAAAAAATCCCGATCTCTCACCCCTTTCCAAAAGTTCCAATAATTCACCATTGAAAATAGAAACCACATCCCCCTACACCAAAGTATAAGCAGATTGGTCCCTCAACAGCTCTTCCGCCATGGAATTATATTTTGCTCTAGGTAAAATTACCCAGTTTCCACCTTTGTCAGCCTGAGTATACACATTATCATTCATATCTCTCAAGTTATTTAAAGCTAGCCACTCATTTTTATTCACATATATCCTATGTCTTTGTCTGAACTTTTTATATTCCAATTCTGTCTGTACAGAACACTTTCAAATTGACGTACCATTGCTGATAACTTAGGTGGAAAAAAAACACTGCGGTGAGGGACTTGTAGAACTTTTAATCCCCCCCCCCCCCATCATGACTGTCTAAACTGGCCTCTGCTTCCCCCCTCAGGAGAATCAACCAACAGGTCACAAAATTCATAGCATATAAAGAAACATTCAAAAGTGAATTATCAGAACAAACACTTAAATTGTCCACATCATTTTCATTTGTAGTCTCTGATGTTTGAACCACTTTCTCACTTATCCTAGAAAAATTGAATGCAGTAACTTTAATTAATCCTCAACAGGTACGTAGACTATTGTGTAGCGCTTGGAGTAAAATGCGATAGTTTTAACTGCTACTTGTCCCTCCCTCAATACCCAGCTCCAACTACTTGGCCAAGCAAACACGGTCGCTTAAAGAATAATACAATCTCTTTATACAGAGATATGCTAGTGGTACATTATACCCATGATGTTTTTTTTTAACCTCCTCTGCTCAGCTGTTCTTACATCCAGTGTTTTAGTTAAGTAGAGCTTTATCACAGGTCCATCTTCTTTATTTTAAATGCTTAAGTTAGTAGTCCATGATTGCTTATTTTACCTCTACTGCTTAATTGTTTGTATATCTAATGTTTCTGTTCTATTGAGGTTTACCATTGATTTGCTCTGTACGCTATAAAGTGCTTAGTTTAAACTGGTTAGTTAGCTCATAGATATAGGAATTATCTGATCTAGCTGTTGCTCCTACACAGTAAAGATAGTTTTTTTTCTGTTTTTGTCTGCACTACTTCCAATAAGAACTGTGGCTAAATTTGACTGTATTCCTAGAAAAGTGATTACTGTATTTATAGTAGAGCTTTATCAAGGTTTTTGTATGCCCTATATTTATATCTCCTTCTCCCCTCTTTTCTCAGCTGTATCACCTCCTGACCACTACTAGGTCTGGGATCTCGCACCCTAACTAGGACTGCTGCCTCTTACCCTACTCAAGGGAACAAAGCCAAACCACTTTCGGGAGCCTTTCTCCTGGAAAGATACATGAAAGTACTTTCTACAGTTCCTGCAATTTTTAAATAACATTTGTAAGCTTCTCTCTCAGTGTAACTGTAAAACCCAAAGCCAGGTCAGCCAGCAGCCAAACCTTGCTTCTCCCAACCAACGGACCAAACACTCCCATTAGTATCCCCAGCAACCTGCCTTACTTTTTTAAAGCTGTAAGCCCTGTGAGTAGCCACGGTTGCAGTACCTGCTTTTGCCATTAGGTGGCTTCCTTCTCCTAGGGATATTTCCCTCTCTAAACAATTTCTACCCAGTAAACTCTCTTTATCTTACCCTCTGTTAGCCCCATCGTGCTCTACCGCCTCTATCTACTTTCTCTACTACTTCTAGCATTAACTCACTCCTCTCGCCATCAAACAAACTAATATCCCCTTGGTTTACTCACCTGTACTATCAGCACTTCACTGATTGTTTCACTGGAATCTCTTCTTCTTTGGCGCTTCCCACTCCGCCCTTCAGGCTCACTCCACTCCCCTACCCTACCCCCAATTTCCACCCACCCCCAGGGGTCCTACATTTATCTCACTTGTAGGCACACCCCTTTCCAATTCACTCCAATCTGATTCCTAACATCTTAAACTAACCTACCCTCTTTGTCAAAACCACACCCACCAATTTAACAAAACTACCTCCTCCCCTATCTTAACACTATACCTACTACATCATAGACCTACCTTCTCAGTGTACTACTACCCTACACCACACCTTCAAACTATATCTCACTTCTCTGCAAACCTCCATTCAAACCACGATGCCCATATCAACCATCCATCCACAACTGAAAATACTTATCGCCCTTTTACTATTATCTTCTCTTGTAACTACTTACATCCTAACCTCCTATGAATACTCCCTGAATTTTTCTCTTTCACTTCCCTCAAAATACACCTCTACACCTGTAACATCCTTATCCCCAGCCTTCTTACACCCACCCTCATAAACCCATCTACCTACTAGCCAAATACCATAGACTAGTACACTGCAAGTTAAAAAAAATTAAATCCAAGAAAACATTTGACTCTCTCTATAAACTTATCCAACAAAAACATTTCACACTCCTCCACTTACTACTAGATGGAGATATTCACCCCAATCCAGGCCCACATCATAATAAAACCAAAACACAACAAATCCAAACCAAACCTTTATCTCTCTCATTCTCTAAACCCTCCAACTCACTTTCCATTGCCCATCTCAATATACGTAGTATTTGTAATAAAATTAGTCAACTCCATGCCCTTTTAGAAACCCAGCAATTTGATATTTTATGCCTAACGGAAACTTGGCTGAAGCCTTCAGTTAAAGACATTAAAATTGCCCCACCTGGTTATAACATTACTAGACTAGATCGCACTACCAGAAAGGGAGGAGGGGTAGCAATTCTGTATAAAACAAAACTCCAAATTATTCCTTTAGACCTGACTCTTACTCAAGATGATAATGCTGAATTAATTAGCTCTAAACTTCGAGTCAGTACTACTAAATCCATAAACCTCATTTGTGCACATCTCCCTCCTGGAAATAATATCAACACCCTTGAACATATCCTTAACCAACTCTCTACCAAACTCCCTCAGGAAACACTAGTCTTAGGAGACTTTAACATAGATTGGCATTCCTGTAACAGTGCTAACTCCACTTCCCATATCAACCTTTATGGCTTTAAACAACTCATAAATAGTCCCACCAGAACCAATAAAACAAACAATACAGAAACCACCTTAGACTGGATTCTTACTAATACTCCCTTGCAAACCTACCAATCAGGCACCCTTCCTGATGACCTTAGTGATCACTCTCTAACCTATATCATTAGATACAAAACTAACCTAACCTTACCCACCACTTTCAGAACTCTACATTCAAAAAAACAATTTAACCCTGTTCAGTTTCAAGCTGAACTTTCACAATGTAATTGGGCCCCACTAAAACATCTCCCACTGAATGAAGCAGTGGAATACTTCAATTCATCATTCCTATCTATCCTAGATCAACACTCCCCAAATCTTACCATTAGAACCAAAACTAAAACAGCTCCCTGGCTGACCAAGAATACTAAGCAAAAAATCATCCTCAGAAACAAATCTTGGGATAAATGGCGATCAACTAAAAACCAAACTGACCACCAAAACTTTAGAGAGCTTAGAAACAGTACCAAAAAAGCCATTCTGACAGATAAAAAGAACTATTACTTTCAACTACAGCAAACCACCAAAAAGGAACCTAAAAAATTTTGGAACAGTATTAATAATCTTCTAACCCCAGGCTAAGCAATTACACCCAACCCTCAAGATTCTGACCCTGACAATCCCACACAAATAGCCAATGACTTTAATTCTTTCTTCACCAATTCCATACAAACTCTCGCAAACCACCTATCTCCTGACACTTCTAAACTACTCTCACCTACTTTCAAAACCACTCTTCCTCCCCTTCACCTACAACCTGTATCTACCTCCTATATCCAATCTCTAATCCAAAAACTTAAACCTACCACCCCAACTGCAGACAAGCTTCCTGCAGAATTCCTGCAAATAGCAGCAAAAGCCATTGCTTACCCAATCTCTATCCTAATAAATAGATCTATAAAAGAAGGTATTTTCCCTGCGATCTGGAAGATATACCACATCATTCCCCTACACAAAGGAGGCAAGTCTAATGACTTCTCAAACTTTCGTCCCATAGCACTTCTATCTCCCTTAGCCAAAATTATGGATAAATGTATCCACAAACAACTACTTAACCATCTCCTCCATAATAACCTACTTGCTAACACTCAACATGGATTTAGACCTTCCCACAATACTACCACAGCATTACTCTCCTTTACCAACACCATCAACTATAACCGTAACAATAATAAACTTACATCTTCTCTATTCATAGACCTATCAAAAGCCTTTGACATGGTTAATCATAAACTTCTTCTGCACATACTAAAATCTCTTGAACTGGATCCCTCTTCCTTAACTTGGTTTACTTCTTATCTAGAAAACCGTCACCAGGCAGTACTCTGAAAAAATTCGCTATCTGCTCGCCTTCCTATCTGTTTAGGAGTACCTCAAGGGTCTATCCTAGGCCCACTTCTATTTTCTATCTTTATTAATGACCTCCAATCAGCTATCCCTAACACTACCTGCATACAATATGCAGATGATTCCACTATAATTTGCACTGCTTCCTCTCAAACTGAACTCCAGTCTCTTACACAAAAAGCCTTTTCAACTGTTGAACAGTGGTTCTCTGACCGCTGTCTACTCCTTAACCCTAAGAAAACCAAATTGTTACTATTTTCACCTACCCGTAAATCTACTTCTATAAACTTCTCTATTACTTCCACTGATAACACTCAAATTACTCCCGATTCTTCAACAAAACTTCTAGGTGTTACTATTGACAATAATCTTAACTATGATTGTCACATTAACAACACAATAAAAGTAGTTAATAAAAAGATTGGATCCCTGTACAGAATCAAACCCTTCCTTACACCTGACGCCCGGACCACCTTAGCCCAATCACACCTTATCTCTACCCTTCTATATGCTTCCCCTATTTTCACTAATCTCTCTAAAAGTAACCTTAAGAAACTTACTACATCTTGCCGTAATATTGCTCGATTTGCCACAGGATCTCAGTTTAGAACTCACCACTGTCTAAACTTAAAACAACTAGACTGGCTTGAACTTCCAAACAAGCTCATTTATCAACAACTCTTAATAGCTCACAAAATTCTATATCAACCATCTAAAACACCAGTTCTCAGTATTGTCTTGACTCCCTACAACAACCTGAAACAACTACATTCTTCAGACACACTACTAGTTAATAGTACCAAAACTATTAATTTTGCAGGTAATTCCCTTTTTTCCAACTCAGTTGGCAAAATATGGAACAACCTTGCATCAAATATCTCCTCTTTGGCCACTCTTCCACTCTTTAAAAAACAACTGCAAATACATCTTAATAAATTCTGGCTTTGCTCTTGTACCAACCCTGACTAACCTGCCTTCCTCATTTCCTCTACCACAATTCTTCCTTCTCTGCTAAGATATCCTGACTGACTTCCTCTGACATAATATCTTTCTAGATATTACTGATCTCATATATGTTGTATTAAAAAAAAAAAAAAAAAAAAAATTATTTTTTCTACCATTTTTTCAAAACAATGTATTGATACACTGTATGTTTAGATACTATCAAATTTCATATTGAAAGTCATTAACCATTTACTTGAATATTTTCTTGTTATGGGTATTTTTTACTCTTAGATGTGTATTACCTATACTAAAATCTTCTTATCCTTTTTGTTTTATGTGTATTTGTATTCTCTAATCTTGTTTTAACCAATGGAGCTTTTCTCCCCAGGCCTCCACTGAAAATGGACATATATCCAGCTGGACTAGCCCGCTCAACAAATGTAAAATAAAATAAAATAATAAATAAATTATTAAACCCAACACTGACATTGAATGCAGGATTTTGAAAAAAACACTTCTAAATGCAATTTTCTACAAAAACGACTTGCTTCCAAAATAACATCAGCTAAAGTTGGAAAAATGTTGTAACAATTTTGTTTCCTTCAATAACAATGCTTCAACATCACTGCTTACATTTAAGTCAGAAAGGTTAACAATTTTTAAGTCCATTCGATCATCCTGAATTACCTCATCTGGCACAAACCTGGGTGAAATAAAAGCCTCTGTGTTAATATTGCAAATAAAGTCACAATTAAAGTCAACATGACTGCCATTAATTCTTCCTTCTTCTATTGTTGCCACCACTGCCATACAAATTCACTCCCTGCCATTTCCGACCCCGAGTTTTGACTTGTGCCGAAGACGATTGTTCTTCTAAAATGCTCTCACTTGGGATAACCTCCTCAAACGAGACATTCTTTTTGCCACTGGATGCCGTCTCAACCAAGGAAGCTGAAGAATCTCGCAACATGCAGGACTTACTGCCATTATGAGCACTCCTGGATCTTTCCCTTCTTGCTTTCCATTGCCATGAGAAAATGGTGCCATTTTTGTAGTCCCTAATGTCATGTTCTAGCTTCCCCTTCTTTCGTGTAAACACCGCCTCCTCGACTTCACTGACACGGCCCTGGATCTCCTTGATTCTGTTGTTAAAAGATAAAACAGGAACAGATTTACTCAAACAATCTTGTAGCTGCAAAATCTCCTCCTGCACTTTAGTGCGTTGTCTAACATTTCTCTTAATAAACACTTTCAACCAGCCCACTGTACACATTAGAGCAATTCGCTTCCACTCTTCAAACAAATCAGTCTCTTCATCAGAGAAATTGGAAGAAGGTAACCGGTTTACTCTAAGACCCCCAGGGGTCAAATCCAAGCTTAGGTATTTTTCCAATAGACCAGTATCATAAAATAGGGTTACCTCTTTGTTGAGTAGCCATTCTAATAATAGAAAATCTCCCTTATGCGAATCCGGCTCCCCTAAAGACCAGACATCATTTGAAGCTGCTCTGGCATCCCTTTCATTCCATATTTCAACCAGCGATGTAGGACCAGAAATGGAAGGAAAATCAGCCTTGGTTCCAGCCATATCAAGCCCAGCTAATACAGCTCAAGCCTGCATACCAAAAATCACTCAAAGCACGTTAAAGTATCAAAACCACATAAACATAAAAATGACTGAGCTCCAGGCTGGAAAGAACGAAAAAGTACACGAAATGGTAAAAAGTCTTTTACTAGTGCTTCTCGGTAACTCGGCTCAACAGCCTTTTGAAGGAATAATTTTTAAACCAAAATACAACAACTTTAAATACACATTGATGAGGCTAAATTAACAAATCGTCATTCAATTACGAATGTGTTAAGCAATAAACATTACTCGTTAACCCTTTCCCAACATTCACATCCAACTTTCAGTATATTAAAGGTGAAGTTACAAAAGCAATTGAATGAATAGATGACAAATGTGAAATATAAAAACACCCAGGATATAACATAACATAAACCCCTGCATCACGAGATGGGTTGCCAACTGGCTTACAGACAGAACTCACACGGTAAGAATAGCGGGCTCCAGGTCCGACTCTAAATCAGTCACAAGTGGTGTCCTGCAAGGCTCGGTCCCAGGACTCCTACTGTTCAGCATATACTTCTCAGAAGTACAGGCAAACACAGGAGGACTATGGCTAACCAGGTTCGCCTATGACTGCAAACTGGAAGCCATAATTGACTCTCCGGCTGATACAGACATCCTCCAAAAGGGCCTTACTGAGACTGACACCTGGTGTCAAAGTCATGTCCTCAAGCTAAATGCCAAAAAATGCATAGTCATCCTGTTTGGGGAAAAAAACACCCACGAATTACCACATAGGTGGCAGCCCCCTTAATACAGGAGAGGTAATAAGAGATCTGGGGACCCAGGTAGATAGTAATCTGTCCTTTGACAATCATATTGCCAAAGTAGTTAGGAAATCCTTCTATGTGGCCCATCTAATTACTAAAGGGTTCACATCTAGAAATAAAGAGGTTATAGTGCCCCTCTACTCGTCACTCATCAGACCATCATAGAGTACAATGCCCCATTTGGGATGTACCTCACAAGACACTTCCAACAGCTGGAAAGACCACAAAAGTACCTCACCAATAGGATTACTGACTTCAAACATATGTCCTATGCAGCCCGACTGAAAAAACTCTGGCTGTACTCAGTGGCATGTCGCTTACTCAGAGGTGATCTCTGCCTGACTTACAAAGCCATGTCCATGCTTGGACATGCTCCACCTAATGAAATCCAAGTCACTGCGAGCCACGCGCTCTAGTGAGCTAAACCTCGCCACAACAATAAATAGAACATGCTAGAGGGATAGATTCCTGTCACAGAGACTCCCCATGCTTTGGAACAAAATTCCAAACTACATTAGGCAGAGCCCCTCACTAACACTCTTCAAGACAAACCTTGACGAGTGGATGGGTAACAGAAAATACACCCCTGGTGCTTGACAGAGGATCAGGTAATTAATCAATGGGGCGGCGACAGCTGACACACTCTGGCTAGGCTTATAAATGTCCTCGGGCAGATAGCCTAGTACCTACCCATGAACCTATATGTGACGTGTAGGAACATACATATGTATATAAAACACATATGTGCATTAAATAACATACCATGATTGATGAATCTATAATAAAATGCTATAATGAAATGTTGTGACCTTATAACCATAAATAATCTCCTTTAAACATGAAAAAGGAAATTTATAGTAAAGAAGGACACAATCACATTCAATTGCTTTTGTAACTTCACCTTTAATATATTGAAAGTTGGATGTTAATGTTGGGAAAGGGTTAATGAGTAATGTTTATTGCTTAACACATTCGAAATTGAATGATTTGTTAATTTAGCCTCATCAGTATGTATTTAAAGTTGTTGCATTTTGGTGTAAAAATTATTCCTTCGAAAGGCTGTTGAGCCAAGGTACCGGGAATAACTAGTAAAAGATTATATTCACCATTTTCTGCACTTTTTCATTCATTCCAGCCTGGGACTCCATCATTTTTATGTTTATGTTGTTTTGTGAAGAAGAGATGTGATGTCGGAAGTAGGAACCGAATATAAAGAGAATAGTTGTTTGTTAGAAGGATTGGGAGGGGTAGGCCTAGAAGTTGTGTTATATTTGGAAGATATGAGTGTTTGAATGGTTTCAATAAAGTGTTTATTGAGAACAGTAGCAGTTTCCAGAGGAGATGTATTTGGGTAGGGGCAGGGAGTTGAGGGGCAGCCTGGAGTGAGAATATTGTTAGTAGTATACCAGAACTTGTGAGGGTTGGATTTGTTATTGAATTGGGCAGAGTTATAAAAGGACCTTTTGTCATTATTGGTTTGTTTTTTTGTAAGATTTCTGAGGTGTCCGTAATTATGTAGCAGAGGTAATTCATTTGTTTTAATCCAGGCTTTCCAAGCTATATCTCTTTTTACCATAAGAGACTTGTTTCTTTTGAGAGCCAGGGAGCATAGTTGGGTTTTGTTCTAACCATCCTAGAGGGAGCAGGGGAGTTCAGGGTATTTAGGAAGATGCTACTGCACCTAGTAACTATGTCATTGAGAGGGATTTGTTTAAGGATGGTCCAGTCAGTGGTGGATAGAATAGAGTTGAATTGGAATATATTAAAATTAGAGAGTTTTTGGCAATCTCTATAAAGGTGGGATTTGGGGCGGGGGGGGGGGTTGGATGGTGTATCTAAGGACTGAGATGGGGAGGTGGTCATTAAGTTGTTCTGGTAGGGTCGTGGGATTGTGGTAGTGGTGAGAGGAGTTGGTGAGTATCCAGTCAATTATGGAGCGGGAAGATGAGTTTTTATGGAGGCGGATGGGCGAAGATATCAGTTGATGGAAACCATGTAAGTTGATGCTGAGTTTTGGAGAGTCAATTTTAAGTTTAGACCAATCTAGGTTAACATCACCTAAGATTAGGGTTTCATAGGGAATATTGTGGGAAAACCAGGATAAGATATTCTCTAAAGTGGATGAATTGTTTCCAGGAGGGATATAGATGGCGGCAACAGCTAATTTTTTGTGAGGGGTAAGGTGGCAATTAAGGGATGAGTTCAGCTGGGTGAAAGTCAGGGATGGGTGTGGTGAAAGGTGAGAGATTAAGGCTATTGGAGTGGAGGATGGCTACACCACCGCTTTTTTGGGAATCTGTCAGAGAGATCGATATTATAGCTTGGTGGGTGAATTTCATAGTATGTGGCTTAAGCCAGGTTTCAGATAAGGATAGGATGGTGAGGGTTTGTATGCATTACCCAGGCATGGAAATTGATTTTGTTGGTTAGGCTTTGAATATTTAGAGAGTATAGTGCCAGGTGCTTGGATATGGATGAGTTTAATGCAAGAGGCTGGGTATGATGAGAGGTGTTTGGGGAAGGAAGGAAGGGAGGTAGAAGATAAGGGGGTGTTTGATTGAGGGGAGAGGGGGAGGGGCCAGGGTTGGGGTGGACATCCCCAGATATGAGTAAGTTGTTAGTGGGAAGAGGGAGTACAGTAGTACATAGATGTAGTTTGTGTAACTTGGGTTTCTATTTGTAGGTAGGAGGGTGGATTTGCAGTATAGACAGTTTGTGCAGAGAAGAAATGCAGAGGTTGAAAAGGGCTGGGGAGAGATGAAAGTAGGAAGGTGTAGAATGGGTGTCAAAGGTATAGGAGGTAGGAGGAGCATAAAAGAGAATAAGGAAGGTTTGAGTGATAAGAGGTTAGAGCAAAGAGAAGATGCAGGAGTGAGGTGGTAATGATAAGGTGTTTCATTTTTGATGGAGGGTGTAGGGGTTATAGACAGGATGTAATAGTAGGGGAAGGAAGTGATGTATTTGGAGTCTGACAAGAAGTAGTTTGTCAGTGGATGTTGGGGAAGGAAGGGGAGGGAGTGGATGGTACAAAGGAAATTGTAATGAGAGTGGGTGGGAATGAGGGTAGGGTAAAGTAGCGGAGTGAGCCCGAGCGGAGCAGGCAGGGCCAGGTCAGCAGTGTGAAACAGCGCTGAAAATAATCAGAAAGGAAGCAAATGTGAAAATCAGAGCAGAAGAGGTAAGGAGAGCAAGCCAGAGATGGAAATGTTGCAGATATAAATTTAAAAACAGGAGACAAAGGGTACAGAAGACATACTAGGGGTTAAATAGCACTCTAGAATGTGGCTGGCAGCATTAAACCTACATATACTGGAACTATTGAGAGTAAAAATAACTACGTTATATTGTTCACTGTATTAATTCTGCACAACTATTTTCACTTATTCTGGAGCTTTTCTCCCTGGGCCTCTGCTAAAAATGGGCTACCACCCAGTCAGACTATCCTGGTAAACAAAAAGCAAATACATAAATATCTCTTCCCAATCCTTTCTATCCTCCTCTGATGGATTTTTGTAGTTATCATGTAGTAGTTTATATGCTCTACTAATTATTCCTTTTTTTAATGGCAGCTTCTGTTCTAGATTCTACTAAAAACTTTACCAGTGCTGGCCTTTCATTTCGAACCCCCTATTTCTTTCTCTTTGTATATACTCTGATGTCAATCCTTGATAGGGAAGGCAGTCTCTAACCTGTAGTCCAAATAAGTTATTGGCGTCTTCCCATTCTGTCATATTTCTCTCTCTAGTTATTTGCACCCAGTACCTTTGTTCCTTTGCCAGTTTTCTCCAATAAATTCCAGCCCCCTCTTGCTTATTGTCTCTATCCCTAATTGCGGTTATCCCTGTCAGCCGAGTCTCCTTTCTTCATTCCCATGCTGGCTTAGTTCTTAGGATACTTTCTGTTACATTATAGATATGATATTCTGTATGATTATTGTTATTATCCTTAAAGGCCTGCATCCAAAATCCCAGTCTCTCCTTGTTTCTTGAGCTTCCCTCCCTGTTTCATCATCATCATCCCTTTCCACTTTGAATTATAGTTTTCTGCTTGTGGTATGCATAGGAGCCTTAACAGTGTAGCTCTGAAATACCCCTTCAGATCGAGTAATCCCAATCCACCCTATTCTGCTGGAAGGAACAACTAAGCCACTTGACTCTTAACATCTCCAAGATAAAGTCCTTCAGCTCTTTATTAATTGCTATCCACAATTTCTCTGGTTGATAAAATATGCCCTACCTGTGTATAAGACTAATGGGATTAAAAACATTTTAGCTGCTTGTATCTGACTGTCCATATCCATATAACAAAGCTTCCATTTTCTCAGTTTTTGTATTATCTTTTGTTTAATCTCTTCCCACATATTCTTAGCTGTCACACCAGAATAATTTTTAATCCATACTCCTAAATACTTCATCTTATCTTGTCCCCATAAATATGGATATTGCTGAACCAATTCTTAAGTGGGTACATAATTTACCACTATTGCCTTTGTTTTAGCTTCATTAATTTTGTATCCTGAAAAGATTTGAAACTGTCTCAAAATGTTCCATAAGACTGTAATGTCTCTCTGTGGTTTTGCCAGGTATAAAATTATATCATCTGCAAACAGAGCCAGCTTATTCTGGCTACCATACTGATTATATCCTTGAATTTTTGAGTGCCTTATTTTCTTTGCCCATGGTTATAAATATAATATAAATAACAAAGGGGAAAGAGGACACCCCTGCCTGGTTCCTCTGCTCAAGCAGAAATGTTTAGAGGATCCCACCCACTTTAATTTTATCCTCTAGTCCCTCATATGTCATCCGAATAAACCTTTTAATTTTTTCAGAAAATGCAAATGCTCCCATTGCTCTGCTCATAAATTCCCAGCTTACTCTGTCGAATGTTTTTTCTCCGTCAGGGCCCACCAACAGCAATGGTATTTTCTTACATTGTGCTTCCCTCTGGATCATAAATGTTTTATTAATTTTGTCAAATGTGTGCCTCTCCTCCACAAAACTACATTGATCCATGTCTATCAATTTTGGCATTACTTTTGCCATTCTTTTAGCCATTATAGACATGAACACTTTATAATTATGTTTTATTTTTGAAATGAGCCTGTATGAAGCTGGGTCTGTTGGATCTTTACCCTCTTTAGGTATTACAGCTACCACTGCTTTCTTCCAGGATGTTGGTACTTCTCCTCCTCCTAAAAGACTGTTAAAGAAAACCTTCCAGATTTTTATCATTTTCCCTATTTCCACAGGAATACAATTTACTCCTGGGGACTCTCCTGTAGATTGGTAATGCATCGCAATTTTTATCTCATCTCCTCCTATCCTAACCATAATTGAGCCTCATCTGCCTCTAACCTTGGCATATGTAATTATTCCATAAACATCTCCATTTGTATCTTTTCTTGATTTCCAAATTTCTCTGCTTTATTCAGACTTTCGTAGAATTTCCGAAATATTTCTAATACTTATCTATTTTTCTTTTGTTAACCGGGATGGTCCGACTGGACGAGGTCCATGTACAGCTGAGGCCCGGGGAGAAAAGCTCCACATAAAATCATAAACACTAATAGCAACAATACTAATATTATACAGTGTTAAAAATATTGTTATACAAGTAGTATCTAGTGAGAAAATAGAAAAGGCAGTAAAAATCAGCAATAACTACATATGTACAGTCTGTATGTTATTCAAAGTAACATACAGAGATTAAAACAAGTCCATATTAGTTGAAGAGTACCTCTATAGAATCTTTGTTACCTTCCTTGTTATAGGCTCCCTAAGTTTGGCAACAGCCTTTTCTACTTTCTGTTGCTTGAGTCGTTGTGCTAAAAGATTTTGTGCTGAAGTGTTATCAGACACAGTTTCTTAACAGCAATTTTTCTAAACTCGTGTATATTATCGAGGTAATCCCTTATTTTCTGCTTAGCATTCTGCAGTTGCTCGTCATCTTATTCGGTGAGATCCGCCCTATTCTGCAGTGCTTTAACATTTGTCAGTTCCTCTAAATAATTCTTGTTACTTCTTAACCATAGCTCCCTTTCATTTATTTCCACGCTTGTTTTAAACTCCACCTTAATTTTATTCCACTCCCTAGCTATATTTTCAGAAGTAATTTCTATTGTCTCGAATAGCTTTTGAGTAATCTCCACTACCCACTCCTTAAATTCCTCCCTTTTCAACAGATAGGTGAGAAAGTGCCAGTGTCTGATTTTTATTTCATTACCCTGTGTTTTTATTTTAGGTATTATCAGTGCATGATCTGAAATAGTTATTGGGTATCTAGACTTTTAATTAAATGCACATGTTTTTGTAAAATGTAACTTCTGTCTAGTCTAGTCCAGTTTATATATCTTGGGGAATAATATGTAACTTCACTCCAAACTCCTGTTATTCACATCTTCTATGTCAAATATTTTTATAAATGTCTTCAAAAATCTACCCTACTTTGTTATACTTTCCCTTCTGCCCCCAGACACATCTTCAGTGCTGCAAATCAAAATCCAGTCCCCACCTATAAGTAATATTCCGTGCTGAAAACTGATTTTTTCTCCCAGAATTTTCTTAAGCTCCATTATAGCAGTTTTATGTGGAATATAAATACATGCCAGTGTAATATTCCTTCCTTGCAAGTAGCCCCTTAGCACCCATCTGCCATTGTTATCTTTTATATCCTTTTCTATAACTATTGGAGGTCCTCTTGCAATTAATATAAGTACCCCTCTTTTCCTCTGTCCCACATATTCCTTTGAATAACCACCCTGAAAGTCTTTCTTTATCAAATTCACGTGTTCAGTTCTTTCCAAGTGTCACTTCTGTAACATAGCTATTTGCACGCTACATTTTTAATATAGTTCACTATTCTTTCTTTTTTGTATTCATTTACATTGACATTTAAAGACATTACAGAAAGCATAATTATATTAAACAGTTATTATTACCACCTTTTATGTATAACACCTTTTTTGTAAAATGTCTAGATACAGCTTTTGTGCTACATGCATACACTGTTTGGCAGGTTGAACTTGTATGTAGTTGTTTCTTGTCATATCCATTTTAGCCAGTGTCACATCTTACAAAACGTTTTGTTTTATTGACAACCCTCTAACAAAAAAGCAAACAAACCCCAATACCCCCTAAAACCTGTTCATTAAATACTAACACACAAAACTATGCACAACTTCAAATATTGATGTTTTACCCCTGTGACGTCCCAACACTGGCCCAGTAATCAAGGAGCCTCAATCCTCACCACTGGCAACAGTGGGGAATGTACACACTGGGAGGTTGACAGGTACACACACAGTAAAGTGCAATTTCCCTGAAGAACACACAGAGATCACAGTCAGTCTTGGGCTGGTTTCTTCCTATTTCTGTAGATCCCAAACTAGAGTCCCCACTGGCACAGGTATAGAGTTGAGATGTCAGCTGAGTGGCCAAACCAAGATCTCCATTACCTTCACTGTCCAACCAGTGCTTTGTGTCCCTGTCCAAGTACTTGAAAAACACCCTTTGAGATTTGATTTGTATACAAACCCACACACACACACACTCACTCTCCTGGGAAAGCTTGGCACAGGTTTGCCAGCTATGCCCCCTTCTGGCCAGACTATAAGGTGGTTTGGACTGCCACCATCTACTCTTTATCAGCTGCTATAAGGCCCTTAGCAAAGGGTGTCCAGTCCTACTGAGTAATGTTACTATTAATCCAAATGGTAGACTGACCAAGAGACAGAACTATTAGAAGTGCCCTGTACAGTGTCACTAAATAGATATGCAAGTACTCTGAGCTTAAATATCTGTAAACAGACCAGCCACAATTGAAAAGTTTAAATATATTTAATAATAAATGATAAAAGAACAAGACAATTCTCAGTAAGTAATCGGTTACATCAGAGTTCAGAATCACAGGAAATATTTAAAACAACATTGCAGGACAGTTTAAAATAAATAAAGAAAACATCTAAGCTATACTTTATTACATTCCTCTCTGAATCTAAAATAGTTACTATGTCCTAAAAACTTTTACAACAAGGCAAGGTGAGTGGATGTTTCCCAGCTGATGCTGTCAGGTCAAAGACAAATACAAAATGCACTCCCTCTCTCTCTCTCTGTCTCTCTCTGTCAGAGTTCTTAAATTAGTATCAAATATTACTGCTAGGTTATCTTAGATTACATCATTTTTTGTCACCTGACTTTAGTTCCCAAGCTAAACCCCCATTGTCAGAAACTATCAGCATTTTATAATCTCCCTGTAAAAATATATATATATATTTCTCAGATCTTTGCAACTGCTGGAAGACTTAACACAATAAAACACTTACAAAACAATGCAGAAGGCACCCTAGTTCTAGGTATCATGTCTCCTTGCTGCATATAAACTGCCTTTTATAGCACAATCATAAAACAATATAATTTCAATTATTTTTATGAAGTTTTGCAACTTAACCCTCTAGGTTCAAGTTCCCACTGTTGAAACATGTACGTTTGCACAGTTTCAGTAGTTTATATACATTTTCTGTTCTAATCCAGCAGGGTGCACTGTGGTCACACATCTAGACTCAGTACTGTACAAACCCTGTTCAACACACACTTCTGTACCAGCAGGTTAATATACACATAACATACACTTCTAATACATTTGTAAGACAAGCTATATGACTCATGTTGACATTCACAAATGACGTGATTATTTACAAAATTCCAGATAGCTGGGCTGGCAGTATTTCCCATTGTCACAACCCTCCTAATAGGAACATATGTCCCAAACTGACAGCCACATTCACAGACTTGAGTTAACCTAAAAGAAAGGTTATCCATGCTAAGATGCATGGTGTAGCATGTGCTTCTGCTAAGTGCTAACTAGTTTTGTCTTATCTGTATAGCTCTCCCAGCTGGGAAAACCACTGAATGCCTTCAGAGAACATCATCTTCTAGGTAGTTTCTCTTCTCCCCTGCCAGCCATTCGCTCTCCACCAGACTGTAACCAGTTTCTGTTTATCAGATTGTCTCCATGGAGACATGAGAACCATACAGTCAATTTCTCCTTATCATATTGTTTCCATGGAGATATGAGGGCCAAATACAGAATTGCTGCTAACCATATATTCATTTGCTAGAAAAAAGCCTCATAATAATAATCTTTTTTCAGTTACTTGCTTTCTCTTAAAACTTGTTACTAAATCAATCTAAGATCCTTAACCCAGTCATTCCACCATGCAAAAATGAGAAAAAGCACCTATTTTGTCTTTTGTCATGCTCTTCTAACCAGGCTTTTTATTTACATTGCAATGTCTGCATTTCTTAAAACTGAAGAAGAAGAAAGAGAGAAGGGAGAAAGAAAGGAGCACCTGTTTGCAATCCACATTACACTTAAAATAACTGAGAAAACTTTACTTTATAACATGCAAAGAAAGCCATACACCACAAAAATAGCACTATTAAGAAAACATATTTTTTACTTACAGTTAACTTTCTCCCCTCCCCACCCCAAAGCATTTTTCCAAATGTTAATGACAAATCCCCCACAAGTCCATCAGATTCTGAAAAAGTCCAGTGTTTCCAGATTTTCTTGTTTTGTCATATTTCACAAATATAATTATTGCATTGTAATCCCACATTGTTACTGGTTTTATTACTGTTTATCTCAGTCTCCCAAATCCTGTTGATGCTTCATTTTCAACATACTCTTGATTCTTCTAGTCAATTCTCATGCTCCCTTCACTCCAACATTTTCCATTGAAACAGTGGAAAAGGTTTCACATGCAGTCTCTCTGTGGTCTTTATTACCAGAAGAACAAGAAGCAGAATCTCCTCCTGTTTCACAGCTGACTTTTTGTTGTACAACTTTTGCATTTCCTCCTCAACATGTACTTCATCAGAAAATGATTTTGTCTCCAGGGAAGAATACCTTGAGGACAGCTGGGTACAGTAGTTTGAATCTCACAATTGTGTCTCAGAATTCCTTGAATAGTGGAATGAATTTACTCCTCTCCTGTCTGGTGTACGATGACTATTCATTCTCCAGAAACACTCTGTTGTCTCCCACTTTTAGTATTTTGTCCTTCTGCCACAATTTTGTCAGAATCAACTCCTCCTGCTGGTAGGATTGCATCTTTAGTATTTAAGGCTTAGGTTGTTTTCTCATAGCCAGGTTTGGAGCATAGACACACAATGTGCCCTTTCAACTAATATATCCTGCTGTGGAATACCAGTCTATTTGGTTATTTGAGCTTTCCTAAAATAAATGCAGTCTGTTCCTTCCAGCTTTTGTTATAGCTGAAAAGCTCAGGTTTTCCCTATGTGCTGTGTCCTCTAATTCTGTTATTTTTTTAAACATCTCTTCCTGAGCACTCATATTCAGCCAACCTTTTCTTCATTTCAGCCTGTGGTGTTTGTAGCTTTATCACCTCATCTGAATATCTGTTTAAAGCTTCTTCCAGTTTTTTTTTCCAGGCTTTTGTTGTTTGTGTTGATATACTCCATCAGTGATTTGTTTATTTTAATCAGGTCTGTGTGCAGTTGTCTTGTATTTTCCTGTAGGTTACTGGAAGTCATGTCTGGAGGTTGCATTGCTTTTTGCTGAACAACTGCAGAACTTTCCCCAGTCAGTGTTTCTTCCTCACTTTTTGTAGCTGATTTTTTTTCCAAGTGCTCTGTTTTTCTTTTTTTCTGGGATCCATGTAGTACACTTACCTAGCCAGTTTCTGAAATTTACTTATAAACACACAAAAGTTTACTGGGCTTCTCTTTTCAGTTTCTGTTTTCACACTGGGAGAGCTAGAGTTAAGCAGTTACTCAGTGCACAGCCATCTCGGAAGTCCTGGAGTATTTACATCTTGTTGATTAAGTATGATGGGTGGGGCAAACTCAATCTGAGGTAAGAGAGGAGGGAGCTGGGTGATATGGGTTGAGGAGACAGAGCTCTGGGACTGAAGTATTTGAAACTGGCCAGGCTTGAATTCAAGTTGGATCCAATAACCCACAGGTTGGACCGGATGGAAATAGACAGCATGGATCTGTTGTTATGGTAAGCACATAACTTTGTTTCTCCCTCCTCTTGACACTTTGCAAAGAGATTCCACATTCTGCCACAGGAAATGGATCTCATCAGCCAGGCGAAAGGCTCAGTTTTGCATCCTCAGCTGACCAAACTCAAACTGACAGCCTGGAGGATTGGGTTTTGACACCAAAAATTGTCAGCTGTCCCAATGAAGTATTACCCATCCTGAAAGAGGCAAAGAAACCCACATCAGAAAATCATATCTAGTGAAACTGAAGAAATGTTTCCATCTACTGCTATAGCTAGAACACCAGCCCTCTGTTCGCAACCATCAGTTCAGTCCTGGAATACCTTTCAGATCTGTTTAGCTATGGACTTTCCTACTCCAGTATTAAGATAAATGCATGTGCCATCTTAGCTTGCTTGCCCCATTTGCTTCCTATTTATCTCACCACCACGTGAAGCTATTTCTAAAAGGAGTTATTCACTTAAGACCACCCAAAAGGAACCGGGTTCCTACCTGGGGTCTGAAATGTGTTGGTAAAACTCCTCTTGCCTCCCTTTGAGCAAGCAGGTTCCACCCCTCTAAAGTTGCCCACTTGGAAGATCACCATACTAAGAGCTATCACCTCAGCAAGGATTGTTTCAGAGTTGCAAGTCCTCATGTACAAAAAAACTTTCACTGTCTTTCACAGGGATAGGGTAACCCTCAGAATTAATCCATCCTTCATACCTGAGGTGGTATCAGAACTTTCTGTAAACCAGGCTGTCCACCTGGAGGTTTCCTTTCCAAATCCACAAAACAAAGGTGAGCAAGTCTTTCATTACCTGGATGTACACTGACAGATCCAGCACTATCTAGACAAGAGGAAAAAAAAGCCATTCTTGGTAGTTTTCACAGAAAGGAAAGAGGGCAAGCCTGTCTCCAAGCAGTCCGTATTCACATGGATAATTAATTGGATTAAGTCCTGTTGCACTCACCATGGGAAACCTCAGCCTGGTTACATCAAAGCCCATTTAACCAGGCACAGGGCAACTACCCTGGCTTCTTCAAAGGAGGTTCTACTCAGGCCATCCTAGAAGATGCCACATGGAACTCTTTATACACTTTCACGAAACATTACCATTTAAGCACTGCCTGCAGAGCTAGGGCAGGGTTTGCTACTGCCATACTGCAAAATCTTATTTCACACGGTCCACCAATTACTTGCCACCCAAATGGTAGCTTTGGGACCCCTTCCAGGAATCAGTACAGCAACACTGACTGCAATGAACATAAAGTAGTTGTGAAACACTTAACATAATTGTAGATGTTTGAGTAGATCAGAGTTGCAGTACAAACTCCCACCCTCAACCCCTCTATACCTGATGACCCTTTCCCCCCCTTGCTGGGAACAAGGAAGAGAGGACTTTCCTGCACATGGTGCCTTGCTTCTTCCCCCTAATATTTTTCTCTTACACTGTTTTTCTCAAACTTGGACATCTGAGGAGGTTATGCTATCTTTGGGCATCAGACTGCTTGTTCTGTGCCTAGAAAGACCTGAAGATGGCACTGATGAATACTGTTCTTGTACCCTGACATCAAGACATCTGTCCTCGGACATTCATTGTCTAGGAATGATGCAAAATCTCTGGAAATCGGGCCTGTCACATGCTTCTGCATGGCAGGAAGACTCAAAAATCTACAGCTATGGTAAGCTTGACTCAACTGTACTTTTTCCAGCATTTGTAAAAGCATTTTTTTAAAGGAGTTTTACATTTAAGATCTCCAAAAACGCATTTATGCCTATGGAATTTTATCTGTATGCTAGATAAGCTCACTTTACCTCATTTTGAAGAGCTAAAATTCCCTTCCCAGAATGCACTTTTTGTAGGGGCACGAGAATTTAAGAGTTACAAGCCTTGATGTATAAATTACCTTGCTTGTTTTTTCATACTTAAAGATGTTACTCAAGACCAACCCTTCTTTCTTTTCCAAACTGGAAGATTCAGTTGCCAGTCTTTTATGCAAAGTGCTATAGTAGTGGTGAATATCAGTTATGTTTGTTGGATATGCACAAACAACTTTGGTATTATACTTGCAAAGCAAAGTAAATCAGACTGATTAGCTTTTTGTTTTATTCAAGAAAGGGAAAAAGGCCAAACAGTTAACATGCAGTCCTTATTAAACAGTTGGCTCTCATTACATTTTCTTAAGATAAATATACTAAGCTTGTACATGGCACAATAAGAACACATTTCTGTATTGCAGCAACAGCATCACCAGTAATTTTCTAAAATTTTTCTGCGCATAATCAACAGTCCAAACTTTCACTAAACATTGCACGTTGGATGCATCTATCTATATATATATATATATATATATATATATATATATATATATATATATATATATTTATGTGTGAGTGTGTGTATATATGTGTGTGTGTGTGTGTATATATATATATATATATATATATATATATATATATATATATATATATATATACATACACACACACACACACACACACACACACACACACATACGGGGATCGTTTTTGCTGGACTTCGGTAGATAATTGTAACTGTTCAGTTCCCTTAGGTGTGATAGTACAGTCATCCCCCCCCCAACCACTATCTGCTGATGTCAACCCATATCCCCAGTTTGCCCTTCACTCCAATCAGCACTGTTATTATCGGGAAGGATTTTTGCCAACTCCTGTTGTGACTCATCCCTCTTAAGGGGTAGAGCAACCATGCGGTCTGCTACCTGTAAGACGGACAGATCCCCTCCTTTTCCAAAAACAAGCACATAGTAAAAACAGTGTGGTGACCAACAAACCTAGCCACCCATAATTAAATGCTGCCATCCAGTAGTACACCGGCAGTATCCCAAGTTCATACTAGTAGGTCCAGATTCCAAAGTCCTTTACTTGAAGGACAGTTGGAGATATTTGGCTCTAGGAATCGACCTAAGAGGATTAGAGACTAATGGAAAGACTGCACACACACACACACACACACACACACACACACACACACACACACACACACACACACACACACTCTCACACACACACACACACACACACACACACACACTAGTATTTTTTTAAAGCAACTAAAAATGTCTCTGAAGGACAAATTTGTAACCCACAAAGTCCAGCATGTCTAGAATACACATCAGAAGACCAAATACAAAGCCTATGTAAAGACCATTAAAGGTAATGCTGACGTAATGCAGTGCAGTTTAACAAGTAAATGGATGGTAAAATGTACAGTAACAAACTGCAAGATTTGGAAAGTTAAAGTAACCAGCAGTCCTCCTTCCAAGGATGCTTTCCGTAAGATCACACATGATGTCAGTGTGGAGTCTTTAAAAAAAATGCCAATGCAACACAGCAGATGGCAATATGATGAAATACTAGACATCACGTAGTGTGGTTCCACACACCAGACTTGTGCTCGTCAAACCTCCCAACAATCCAGCAAGTTGACAAACTATCAGACAGTTTTGGCAGTTCAAGATAGAGAACTCAGGGTCCAAGAAGGAAAGAATACTGCCCGGGTAGAAATCTCTTGGAACAGCATAGCCAATCACTGGAAAAGGAAATTCCCACAATCCCAGCTGTCAGGAAAGAATTAAACTGGTAAGTAATCCAGGTGATCAGCAGTCCAAAATTACCATTTTCAGCATCATATATGCCTTGAACCTAGTGTGGAGGGCTCATTTAGGTCAGCTCATTCAAGGTACTTCTTTCCCAAATCTGATGAACAGGCACATCATTCTGAAGGAGATGATGGACAGTACTTTGTGCCCTGATGGCTTTCCATTCAGTCCTGTGAGTAGGAGTGCTTAGAACAGTGACATGTAATCTTGCAGTGACGTGATGACTTGTTAAGTAGGGACACTTGTATCCCGTCTGTAGAATCCTTAGGAAAGTGTAATATACTGTAACAGATAAACAATAGTAGGACCTAGCAATCACCTTAAATGCTCACCTGTGAGTGGGTGCATCTCTAGTTTGTAAACTTTCCTGTGCGATTACTTGAGCAGTAATGCAGGCATTCAGCAGAAATTGAGGGAGGAATTATCACATATCTAAAAGTATTGGGATCCATCAGCAGTGGATGTCTTTGCACGAAGACCAGTCACCAGGTGCAAATTTTTCTACACCCTTCATCTATGCTTCTGGGCCAGAACCACAAATGCCTTCTTTATTATATGGAGCTAGAGGTGTTCTGTACCTTCTCTGACATACAGTTTATCCTGAAATTACTTATCAAAGTAAAAATAAAAAGGGATATCTTTTCCTTATAGCTTCTCACTAGCCAAGGCAGGTTTGGTTCTCTCAGCAGATGCACATGCCTGAGGAAGGAAACACCTCTCTCTCCCTTTACTGGAGTCTCCTAGTACACAATTGACGCTCAGAGTTTGGAGATTTCAAGATGGCTACTCATCAGTATTTGTTATATCTTTAAGTAGTACCTATTCTGCAAGAGACCAAGAAATCTAGTGCTCAAAAATCCTAGCTGGGGAGCCAAAGGAGGTTCTTTTGTTGATTCACTTATTAGACTACAGACCCCCAGCTGTGCCAGTATTCTTCAGTCCTCCAATATCTTAAACTATTCGACCAGTCATCAGTCTTCTCTTCAGTTAAGTTATATGTTTAGCCATTTATTATTGATTGCCTCTGGTGACCTCCTGCAAATCTTCACCAGCTCAATGATGGAATGGTTCTCCAAATCCTAGAAGATCCATCCCACTTCCATGGGACTCGACCTTGTAATAGAAAAATTCACCTTTTCTCCTTTTAAGCCAGTCATCTCTTCCAGTCTTAGTTTTTTTATCTTTCCAAACCATTTAGTTAGTGACTGACATCTCATTATGGAGAGTTTCCGAAATCCAGACTTTATTGTGTAGTGACCCATACAGTCTTCCACAGGGACATGTTTTTTCCTAAGGACCAGTTCTTTCTTCCTGACCAAAGATATCCAAATTCACCCTCCTTCAGGCCTGTTCAGTTGCCAGTGTTCCACCCTAAGTTGCAGAACAAAGGGGAAGTTATTTTGCATATTGCAGATATTTGCAGACAACTAATATACTGTACTAATAGGACTAAGGTCCATTCACACTTGGAGCAAGACCACTCCTTCATGGCAGGGAATTCTTTTTAGACCATTATCCAATCACTCTTTCTCTGTAAATGGCAAGTGCATTTGTTTGTGTTATAACTACTGTGGGAAGAGTGGACAAGGTAAGACCTGTTCTAGTAGAGCATCAACTACTACTCCAGCTTTCTGCAAGGTTGCATCTGCTCAGGGTATTTGTAAAGCAGCTACTAAGAACTCCATCCACACCTTCTCCCAGCACTGCACAGACAGATCAAGGTTCCCAGCATCTGTGCTGCAAATGATGCTGTAGCCTGATACTTGAGTCTGGGTTTAGGGTTCATGTTCTTACTGCTCTGTATTCTCTTACTCTACAGAATGTACCACAGCATTGATACTTATGGTAGTAGGGAATTGTTATGATACTTACTGAACTACAGATGTTGAAGTAGTAGAACATTGCTGCAGGAGTAACATCCAGTATCTGTCCTCTTCATAGAAAGGTACAGGGGTGGCAGTTGGATTGGGCTGTAGCTTTCTGGCCACATCCTTGAACCTGAATACTCTAACTATATATTATAATGTGTATAAGGGCAAGTTTCCCAATGGTCTCTTCCCTATGGTGCTTTATTTTTTTTCTGAAGTATTTTACTAAAAGTCAGAGACGGTGAAGGAGAGATGTATGGTGTTTTAATGTTTTCCTTATGTAGAATGCATTAACATTTCTTCATAGTTTTCAGTTTTCTGGACTATAATTGTCACAGGCCATAATTTTTCTGGGTAGTGTGATACTGGGCAAATGGGATCAGGCACGTTTGCATTTCTTACATACATATAAATATTTCCAGCATGGGCAATAATGGCATTCTAGCCTGCCAATATACCAAACATTTGTTGCCATAATAAGTGACCAGGCTGTTCTTAAAAATATCTAAACTAGTGATTGCTTTAATGTAAGTTTGTAGTCTGTTTCATGCATCAGCTGCTCTGTCAGAGAAACGATAAGTGCACTTCTCATTCCTGTAGAATCTTTTACACAGGTTGTCTGATGATTCTCTACTACTTTTTGATAACCCCAAACATTCCCAGAGGTAGTTGTCTCTAAATGCCATATATATATATATATATATATATATATATATATATATATATATATATATATACACGTGAGTAAGATTTAATCATAAATATCTGTATGAGACACTGTACAAGCTCAGATATTTTAGTCTTTCATAACTTAAATTTCCACATTCATGGATGGCCTTGGTATATTTCTGCTGTATTCTTTCCAGTTTACTCATGCTTGTTTTTTTATAAGGTTTCCATATTGTTATGCCATACTCAAGTTTGGGTCTGATGTAATTAAAAACAGTGGCTTCAGTTCTGATTTCCTAGACTTTATAAATCTTTTTATACAGCCTGTGGTTCTATAACTTTCATTAACTAATTGGTTGATATGACTAGAAAAACAAAAAGCTGGATCTACCCTTATACCCGGGTCCTTAAATGAATCCACATTTTCAATCACTGTGTGCTCTATTAAATATTCACCTTTCAAATTATGTCTCCCAAATCTCATATGCTTAGATTTTGATGCATTTATCAACATATTATTCTCCTGTGCCCAAGTGGTCGATTCAGTCACGTTCTTTTGCAGACATGCCCTATCTGTAGCGCTTGTTCATAGGTTCATAAGTTCATACTAGGCTATCTGCCCTGGGGCAATTACAAGCCTAGCCCGATTTTGTTTGGCTTACACCACCCCTTGATTTGAGTATACTGTGCCCTTTTTAAGGTTTAGTTTACTGTGCCTCTGTCTAATAGTGACACGGAAGTAATCCCCGGGACAAACCTACGATCCCCCATCCACTCATCAAGATTCTTCTTGAAGAGATTCAGTGAGGTGCTCTGCCTAACATGAATTGGAATTCTATTCCAGAGCGAAGGGAGCCTCTGGGTTATGAATGTGTCCCTCCAGCAAGTTCTATTTATTTCTGTGCTGAGGTTCAAGTCCCTCGAGCATGTGGCTCTAAGGGATTTAGATTTACTGAGGTGGAGCATGTCCATTAATTCTGGACTGGACATAGCTTTATATGTCAGGCATAGATCGCCTCGAAGTAGGCGGTATGCAACTGAGTAGAGCTGGAGTTTTTTTAACCGAGCAGCATATGGCATCTGCTTGAGTCCCTTGATCCTCTTGGTGAGGTACTTTTGGGGTCTTTCTAATTGCTGCAGGTGTCGGGTAAGGTACATACCAAAAGGGGCATTGTATTCTATGATGGGCCTGATGAGGGATGAATAAAGGGGCACGATTACCTCTCTTGATCTAGATGTGAATCCTTTCATGATGAGGTGGGCTATGTAGAAGGTCTTTCTAACCACTTTGGCAATGTGGTTGTCAAAGGAGAGATTGCTATCAACTTGGGTCCCCAGATCCCTAATTACTTTCTCTGTACTTAATGGGTTACCGCCTATGTGGTAATTTGTGGGCACATTGTTTTTGCCAAAGGGTATGACTATACACTTTTTGGCATTTACCTTTAGACCATGGCTCTGGCACCAGTTATCTGTCTCTGTGAGACTTTTTTGAAGGATGTTTGTGTCAGCTGGAGAGTCGATTATGGCGCCCAGTTTGCAGTCATCTGCGAACTTGGTGAGCCATAGTCCTCCCACGTTGGCCTGTACCTCGGAAAAGTATATACTGAACAAGAGCTGTCCCAGGACAGAACCTTGTGGGACGCCACTTGTGACCGGTTTTGAGTCTGACATGGCTCCAGCAACTCTCACTCTGTGGGTTCTGCCTTTGAGCCAGTTTGCGACCCATCTTGTGACATAGGGGTTTATATTTAAGCTGTATAGCTTATCTATGATGCCCGAGTGGGGTATTGTGTCAAATGCCTTTGCTAGGTCCAACTCCAAAAACAAAACAAAAAATATTGTTCAGGTTACTTTTTCATTTATTGACAGTTTCTAGTTGATGTCTTGATATGGTTGGGGGGGGGGGCTAACGCAACTTATGGAATGCATTTCTTTACTGACTAAAAATCTGGAAGGTAGATGTCTACCTGCAGCTGAAATTCCATTCTACAGAATGTATTGCAGGAGTAATTCTATGCTTTTAGTAATTCTGTTATGATGCATACCCTATAACTGACTTTACTAAAAGGATGCTAAGGATGGAGCTGCCAGGTAAGAGGAAAAGAGGAAGGCCTAAGATGAGGTTTATGGATGTGGTGAGAGAGGACATGCAGGTGGTTGGTGTGACAGAGCAAGATGCGGAGGACAGGAAGAAGTGGAAACAGATGATTCGATGTGGTGACTCGTAATGAGAACAGACGAAAGAAGTAGTAGTTATGGTGCATGCCCTCACACAACATTATTTTCTTTAGGCAGCTTGAAAGCAGACATTGTAGCCTGTTGTGCAGTAGAATGGAAGTTATTTATGGTGTGGGAAGTTTCACAAGGCACTTTATCCCTTTTTGTATCCTGTCACTCTGAATTTTGACTGTTCTTTGTTTTTGGAGGATGGCCTTATATTTCCATATCCAATTCATCTGCCACCTTTTCTTATGAGCAGATGGTGGTTATTTTTACTCATTAGATTTCAAACTTTCCTTAGGGTATTCTGAATCTGAAATCCCATCTTGATGGCATTTTGGATCCCCTTCTGAAGAATCTTAACTCTCCCAACATCCTGTTCTTTTTGTGACTGTGGCATAGGCAGAGATTACATTTCTTTCATGGAAGGTACTTTTCGTAATGGTATTGAATCCACGTAGGATTTCTGAGCCACAGTTGCCTTGGTACAAGTTACTTGGTCTTACTAGCTTTAAAAGATGGTCTATTTTGGCACAAATCTAAAGTTTCTGATTTAATATAACATAATCTGTCTTTTGGTGTAGTCTTGAGTATATTTACTCACTTTAAATGGTGGTGGTGGTGATAAATATTGACAAGCATAAGCTGCACATGACATACAAAGCAATTTGCTAATTTTGTCCGAGGAAGAGTTATTGTAAGGCAGATATTGTCTGCATGGTTGTCGTCGTATATCTGATTTACAGAAAGAGAGTCAAATATTTGCTGCCACATTTGAATTATGTTCCACTGCAGGCACAGTGGGTTCTGTCACATGCTTCACTGTGTCTGTGTGAAGGAGATGTGTGAAAGTGTTACTTTATAATTATAATTGTACATATTTTGTCTAGTGCTCTCTCAATCTATTTTTCATGGCAGTCCCGTTTTATTTCCACGTATTACTATTGTGTGTATCGTTTTAACTTAGTTGCATGAATAATTTTAGCTACTGTGAGTGGGTGGAATAAACTTCCATTTTAAATATTTATCTTGCTTAAAGTAATTTTCTTTTGTGTCTTGCTTGATGTGGTTTTGTGTTGCACAGTGTGTATATGGTTGAAATGGGCTTACTAGGAATCAGTTCACTGCCTCAGTTAACATATGTAACAGTCTTTAGACAGGTTTTGACTAGGCTGTCATCCAAAGCCTTCAAGGCTGGTCACTCCCTGCTTTGTAGGTCTTGGCCTAGAACTCATTCAGAGATTATGTGACATAGCTTGTACAAAGTGCAGAAACTGGGTTTTTACATAGACCACCTACCATAATTTCATCTCTTTTCAGGAACCGTGACCAGCATTTCTGCTGTTGCAACTCAACTACTCTGAATACTGCAACATATGTATTTTTAGCTTATTGGGTCTTGGGTTACAAAGGGTTAGGAGAAGCCCACAACAAGTTTAATTCTCTTTACTGCAACATTTACTATCATGCTGAGTTTGGTAACACAGTTAGTTATGATGACAAATCATGCAAATAATGTATTTAATGTTTTTGGAAGTTAACTTGTAGTTAAGATAAAACATTTCAGTTGTTAATAATAATTATGTAAATATTTTCAGATTGCCCCTGTTGAAAATGATGACAGTTATGATGAATTGAAAAGAGATGCCAAGATGTGCCTTTCACTTATGTCTCAGGGAGTATTGTATCCTCAGCATGTACCACTGGTGGTTAATGTTCTGAAACAAGTAAGAAAAATGTTCCACATTTTGATGCATCTTGTGTGTCTCGACTGCATATTACTATATAACTGGTAAATCCAGAAAAGGACATTTTGGCATTTTGTAACATTTTGAGACAGTTCCATTTCTTTTTGTTATGTAAAATAAACAAAGATAACAGTGAACTGTGTGTACCCATGTATAAATTAGATGTTCTTCGTATTTCACTGTTGCAGTCATTACATTTGGGTTATCCTGCTGGCAGGTTGCCCTCAGTTGGGCTGAATTCCAAAGTCTTGGGTCCTGCGTCGGTTGCTGTCACCTCTTCCCTGACGTCAGGTCGTCAGGGGTATAAAAGATGCAGCTGACGCCATTTTCTTCAGTCTTTCTTGCCGCGGTGCCCGAAGCAGAAGCAGTTTGCAAGTGCCGGTCGGCTGACTCCTGAGATTTTCGTATTGGAATTTCAGATCCGAAGTCTTCATTAAAACCTAAGTACCCCATTCGGGAAACTTTTTTCTTGCTCCAGACCGATGTCAGAAAAAGTTAATAATTGTATTTCTTGTGGGAAACAAATACCTCATAAGGACTTTCATTCTTACTGTATTCCTTGCCTAAGCCCTGACCACGATGTTTCTAGTTGTCGGTTTTGTGCTAGATTTAACCAACGCACTATTAAGCGTCGGTATGACTTTGCATTAAGTTATTTTGGGCAAAGATTTAATTATACAATGTCGTCGTATAGCCATCCGACTACCAGAGTTCACAAAAAACGCAAAGAAAAAAGGCTACCGAGGTCCAAAACCGACGACAAAAGTTCTCCTAAGCAAGTCGCCGGTTCTCATTGAGGTGCTTTCGCAGCCCCTGACGCCCGCTACTTTAGAGTCACAGGCCGCTACCGACTCCCACGTGGAGTCGGCCAGGCTGCTGGAAACTCAAGGTATTGGAGCCTCAGAGATTAATCCCTCAGATGGGTCCGGAGCCGCTGAGCAGGCATCGGCTTCTGAGGGTGTATTCAGACCTAAACAATTATATATTAAACCAACATCAAATGCAAAGACTAAAACACCTTTAAAGGCAAAGAAACAAGTTCACCAGCCACATGGACAGGCCTCCATGCCCAAAAAACAGATGCTCAAAATGGCCGAAGACTTATTTACCTTGATCAGGGGTTCCCATCCCCCTCCTGATAAGAAGCCTAGGCAAGAGACAGACTATGAATCTTCAGATCAGGTTTCCATTTCTTCTGATTCCTCTTCTGATCAGGAATATTCTCTTCCCCCCTATGAGGATTCTGATGCTGAAGAATCAATTCCTTCAACTTCTCCTCCTGAGGATTACTCTTTTGGGGAAACCTTGCATACCATGAGGGAGCACTTCCACTGGGAGAGCCAAGATTTTTCAGAATCTAAGAAGAGGCTCAGAGACTTCCTTTTAGTACCTCAACACAAGCCTCTAGCTATTCCACCTGTGTTAGACATTGTAGATATGTTCTCAGAGTGTAGTCTGACCCCTGACTCCTTACCTCCAGCTCCTGTTAAGCTGGAC
The DNA here is from genome assembly GCF_019279795.1 of Protopterus annectens. Taxonomy (NCBI): domain Eukaryota; kingdom Metazoa; phylum Chordata; order Ceratodontiformes; family Protopteridae; genus Protopterus; species Protopterus annectens. The sequence continues at coordinate 108,239,492 of NC_056727.1, read as the reverse complement.
AGATACTACAGGGTCCCTGACTCTCATAAATTTATTTTCAAAAACCCTACTGCAGACCCAGAACTGTTTCTCAGGGTCCCAAAGGGGTCAAGGCTTCCACTGCAAAAAACCCTACCCCCTCTGACAGGGATTCTAGGGCACTGGATAGATGGGGAAAAAAGATTTACACATCTGCTACCTTGGCTATAAGGGCCTTAAATTGCCAGTTTCATATGCTCAAATATCAGCAATATATCTTGACACTGCTTAAACAGAAAATGATGGTAAATTCTGAATGTGCAGAAAACAAAGAAATGCAGGATTTATTGCATGCAGCTGAACAAGTTGGAAAGCATACTTTGCAATGTGGTTTTGATTCTCTAGGGAGGCCTCCTGCAGGGCCACTGTTACGGGTTCTGTCATCAGGAGGCATGCTTGGTTAAAGGAACAAAATCTGCCTGATCATGTTAAAGCCAAATTATTAGATGCTCCATTGCAACATGATACCTTGTTTGGTGTTAAGGCAGAAGAGGTGTTAAAGAAAATGGAGGACAAAGCTAAATGTATGCAAACGGTCAAGGATTTCTTACAGGTACAGCCAACTTGATTTAGCAGACACTGGCCTACAAAGAATTTGTCCTTTCCAGTCTCAGACAGACCTCAAAGGGGCAGATCCAGACGTCCTAGAGGCAGATCACAGCCGCAAGGTTCTTACAGGTCTAAGCAATGGGGTGCTTCTACCTCCAAAGGTGGAGAAGACAAATCACAACCATACAGGAAACAGTCCCAATGACTTCCCCCTGCCTGCACCAAGCACTTATCTTCTGGCAGCACCCTTAGGGGGAAAACTAGCATTTTTTTCTCAAAATTGGCACATTATAACCCAGGACAAATGGGTTCTATACATAGTGTCATAAGGCTATAGGTTTCACTTCCATACCCTGCCAAGGGCAAACGGTTGGCCAGACCTGCCAAAAAATCAATGGGCAGAGGCTCAAAAACAAGTCGCAGCTCTCATGGACATGAGGGCTATTCAACAAGTACCACAGCAAGAGCGGGGACAAGGATTTTACTCGAGACTGTTCTTGGTACCCAGAAAGGACAAAGCATGGAGACCAATACTGGACCTATCTATTTTAAACACTTTCCTGGATATACCAAAATTCAAGATGTTGACTGTGCAGCAGCTTCTGCCCATGCTGGGCAGCAAGGCTTGGCTCGTGACTATAGACCTAAAAGAGGCATACCTGCATGTCCCTATCAGGCAGTCATGCAGAAGATACCTCAGATTCAAGGCTGGCTGAAAGCATTACCAGTTCTCTGCACTGCCCTTTGGCTTATCTACTGCACCCAGGGTCTTCACAAAGTGCCTGGCACCAGCAATTGCTTACTGCAGACAAAGAGGAATACAAATATATCCTTACTTGGACGACTGCCTCATACAAGCAGAGAACAAGGACAATTCTACTACAGCATCTGACGTTTGTGAAAAGGCTTTTAACATGCCTAGGGTACACAGTCAACAAAAAGAAATCAAAACTAGTACCCTCTAAAGAGATAATACTCCTGGGTGCAAGCTTAAATACAACTGCCCAGATGGCTTATCTCACTCCAGACAAACAAAGGCAACTGACTACCTATTTCAAGGAAATGGCAACAAAGGCCCAGTTATCTGCAAGAAAAATTCTGCAGACTTTGGGCTTCATGGCATCCTGCATCTTACTAATTCCATATGCAAGACTGCATATGAGGAAAATTCAATGGTACCTAAAAAGTGCCTGGACACAACATTGCCACAGCCTGGAAACAATGATTACTCTCATTCCCTGCCTGCAACAGGAGTTTCGATGGTGGGCAAAGGCCTGTCACCAAAACAAGGGACAGCCATTCTCACTATCCCCAGCCAGGTAGAGCCTAACGACGGATGCATCAGATTATGCATGGGGGGCACACATGGCAGGAAGAGGCATTCAGGGCACCTGGTCAACAAACCAAAAGCATCTACATATCAAACAAAAAGAGATGCTAGGTGTTCAAAATGCCCTGACAGCCTTCAAGGACCTACTTCATCCGGGACAACTACTGATAAATACAGACAACACCACAGTTATGTGGTACATAAACAAGCAGGGGGGGCACTCATTCTTACCCCCTTTGCAGACTAGCTGTGGCTTTATGGGACACAGCATTGACTTACCAAGTTCATCTGCAGGCGCAATTCCTGCCAGGAAAGGAAAATACTCTGGCAGACGAACTAAACAGAAACCTCATGGATTCCCATGAGTGGCACCTGGATCCACAAGTCTTCAGCATGATAACAAAGAAATGGGGATGCCCAGACATAGATCTGTTTGCCTCCTCTCACAACAATCAACTAAAAAGATTTTGCACAAGGACTTCTCACAGACAAGCATGGAAAGTGGACGCCTTATCTTTCAACTGGACAAACCTATCAGTATATGCCTTTCCTCAATGCCTCTTCTCCCCAAGGTACTCCTAAAGGTCAGACAGTAGAAACCAAAAATTATTCTGATTGCCCCAGACTGGCCGCGCCAGTACTGGTATCCAAGCTTAAGGAACTTGTCCCAATGCCCAGCCTGGACCTTACCGCAAATACCTCATCTACTGTCCCAGCAAAACAAGCAGATTCTGCACAGCCAACTCAGGACCCTAAACCTGGCAGCATGGTGGATAATGCAGCCATACAAACCACACCTCTCAGTAAAGCTGTGATGGATGTCATTTTAGAAACCAGAAGGCCTAGTACTAGAAAATCCTACGCTGGGAAATGGAAGAGATTTTGTGCTTGGAACCAAGCTCAAGGAACTGATACAGCTGTCCCAAATATTCCTCAGATTTTGCAATACTTAACTGAGGTGCTGGACAAAGGCCTATCTTTTTCATCAATTAAAATCCATGCCTCTGCCATTTCGGCTCATTACAATACAGAGCCACCACTCTTTTCTCATCCTTTATTAAGGCAGTACCTCAGAGGAGCCAAAAACTTAAGGCCCCCAAGGAGAACGCCAATACCTGCTTGGGACCTCAGTTATGTCTTGGAAAAACTCACCTTACCTCTTTTTGAGCCAGCTGCTACTGCGGATATAAAGTTCTTATCTTGGAAAACAGCTCTGCTCCTAGCAATAACTTCTGCAAGACGAGTTTCAGAGCAGACTATTTCAAAGTGGATAGGTCCCTGCATTCGTTTATGCTACTCTCAGCATGGCAAACCAGTGCCAAAGGGCATTAGGCCACATTCAACCAGAGCTGCAGCCTTTCTCAGGGGAGTACCAACCAAAGACATTTTAGAGGCTGCTACTTGGAGTTCAGTGCATACATTTACAAAACATTACAATCTGCCTCTTTATTCTAAATCCAGGGCAGGCTTTGCCACTGCAGTTCTGCAGGGCCTCATAGCTGCCCCTAATGCTGTTTAGCTCCAGCCACCCAGCCATAGCTTTGGGACTCGACCCAAATGTAATGACTGCAACAGTGAAATACGAAGAATATAGTACAGTTGTGTACACTTACCATAAATGTAGAAATTTGAGTGTATTCACTGTTGCAGTCCAGGTTTCCAACCCGCTATCCCCCTTATTTTTGCTGGAACTTATCTTTACTTCTCTAATCTATACAACCTAGGTGGTGTATTTGCTTATAGATGAAGGTAAAGCTTATTTGGGGGCATGTATGTTTTATTTACATATTTTTAGCCTACCCTTTTGGGGGCACCTGACATCTGGGGCAAGAAAAACTGAAGAAAATGGCGTCGGCTGCATCTTTTATACCCCTGACAACCTGATGTCAGGGAAGAGGCGACAGCAACCGACGCAGGACCCAAGACTTTGGAATTCAGGCCGACTGAGGGCAACCTGCCAGCAGGATAACCCAAATGTAATGACTGCAACAGTGAATACACTCGAACATCTACATTTATGTAAGTGTACACAACTGTACTTTGCTGTGCTGTAACAGTAGACTATCTGTTGCAGTTTCTCTTCCAGAACACAGTGTGTGGGTGGATTCTGTCAGCTGACAGATGTCAGAAGTGTATGTATGGCAGTTGATCAGCTCATTTTTTAACCAGATTGTCTCTTTCTGGTTATATTGTAAACATATCTCTCTGCTACTAATCTAAATGTTCAGGATTAATGGCTCTGCACTGTAGTTGAGCATTCAAAGACTTTTGAAGACTTGGATGCGGTTTACCTTTGAATCAAAAGCTGATGTATATGCCCTTTCTCCATCTAGTTCCATTCCATCAGAAAAGTAATTCTGAAAGCTATGTCGAAATAAATAGCCCCAGTTTGGTCATGATAACCACTGATGTGATAAGACATAGTCTGTCTTCAGGAACAGAACTGTTAAGCAAGTGCTAGAGCCACTCATAGTTTCATAGTATAGTACTAGGCTATCTGCCCTGGGGCATTTGTAAGCCTAGCCATAGTGATGTGGCTTTTGCCACCCCATGAAATGGTACAAAAAATGTACAGAATAAATTTAGAATACTGTGCCTCTGTCTAGTAGTGACATAATGAAGGTCCCCTTATATAATAGAATTAGTTTACTGTGCCCCTGTCTAGCTGTGACACAGATGTAACCCCTGGGGTAAACTTACGATCTCCCATCCACTCATCAAGATTTCTCTTGAAGAGAGTCAGTGAGGGGCTCTGCCTAATACAAACTGGGATCTTGTTCCAAAGCATGGGAAGCCTCTGGGTTATGAATCTATCTCAGTTCCTGGAAGACTCCTCTGTGGCTTGCATGGCTTCCATGTCTCCATTTCTTTGTTGCAGTGGTGTGTGTGTGTTTGGTCATCAAGAAAATGGCTTATTGAGGTGGCTGACACTTGTTTGCTTTTTCAGTGTACTTGTTTCCAGTTTGAAGCCAAAAATTCCAGGTACAACCTTATGTTTAAACATTTACCTTTTTTTTTTCTTTTTGTGGCCTGTATTATTCAGTTGCTTTCAACATGCACACCCCTGTTTAAGATGGAGTGGATTGCCGTGAGTAATGTGTGTATTGCCTCATTGAGAAGCATAAGACTTTAGAGTGCCAGGCTTACCAAGGGTTTAACCTGGGCAATGTCTAAGAGATGCCAAGACAAGCTTACCTTATGAAAAATGCATTGTCAGCGAAGCCAGGTAGCTGTCTTTTCAGATTTGGATGGTCTTGGTCATCTAGGAGAAAACAATTAAATGGCTGAAGCCCTTAGTTAAAAAGGTCTTTATGATGGTATCCGAGCTGGGTGTCAAACCGGTGACCACAATAAACCATCCACCTAGGCATGTCTTCTAGTTTTGGTCGTAGCTGACACAGAGGCTTTGCACATTGCTACAGCCTCTGCAACCAAGGAAACTATGTAGAAAATTATTTGCCTATGGAAACAACATTATTGTTGGCAGAACCATATCCACTCCTAAATTCTCCTTCACCGCCAGTGTCACGGACTCATGAAATGGACTATAAAAAGATTTACCAGAGTTCTGTGGAGGTTAGCCAGGAAGCTTTAGACATGCAGTCTCCTGTCCTTTCTGTAAAGGAGACACAAACAAGTTTCAATGATCCACATTTTTTCCTAAGTTTTTTGCCCACTGCAATCAGTGTTATACTTGCCGATGCACAGCACTACATCACCAGCAGTTGTTGTCTTTCGGCTTTTCCCGGTTAGGGGTATCCACAGCGGAACTCCGGTCCACTAATGATTGGCAGTAGATTTTCACGAACGCAGAGGTGCCAGCTCGACATTCAACCTTCAACAAAGGCATGCCCATTTACGCATGTCTTTCAAACGCCCACCCAACCGCAGGGAGGACATGCAGACTCCGCACAGAAGGCACTCCCTGCACACCAGCCGAGAATCGAACAGGAGAACCTCTTGCTGTGAGGCAACAATGCTACCGCTGCACCACCGTGGAATTATAGCACTACATCACCAGCAGTGTGAGTGCCAATGCCCAGGGCTGCCTAATTGATGAGTACTTTGCTGTTACTGTTGTCTTTTGCCTGAGTGAGTGATACAGTGTAAATGCCCCCCACCCCCATCTGAGATACTCTGGACAAAATGTTTCTAGCTCTACCCCAGTATTGTCTCTCATTTGCACAGTGCCTTCTCCAAATGTCAGCTTACCCAGGCTACCAGACACCAGTTCCTCAAACCTATCTAACAACATCCACAGGGTCCTATGTAGGGCCATTGTCTGTTTCCTGCTGTGAAAGCCCAGCAGGCATTATCACAGCTGATGATGGCAGGGCTGCATTCATTGCAGCCAGTGTCTGGTCAACATATTTTAACATCAGTGGAGAGCTCCCTGTTTTAGCTTCACACATTGAACAGTGACATGGGTACACATAAAGTTACAGAAAAGAAAACAAACTATTTTAAGCATTTTTCATTAACTTTTCACATTATACATATAGGTTTTCTTTTTTTAACAGTTGTCTTACACTCCAACTATGCAAGTTGCTCAAGTTCAGCCTTCCATTAAGATTTCATTACTCTGCATGTATTGTTTTTTCATCATCAGCAACCCACTTTTCCCATTTTCTGCATGGGGTAAAAGTGTTGTGTCAACTGTCCCCATCTCTGTTCATTCAGTGCCATTCTCCTACTGTCTTTGACAGTCATGCCTGAGCATTGCATGTCTTCTCTCACACACTCCATCCACCTCTTTGCCGGGCACCCTTGTTTCCTCTTGCCTTCTTCCTGTCTTCTGCTTTATTGCACATATGCCTGAACCACCATAATCTGTTCTTCATTACCTTCTCTGCAATTAGAGCTGCTTTGGCTTCTGTTCTGATGTGCTCATTTGTTTATCACACAGTGTGCATTCTATCACCCATCTCAAGTACTTCATCTTCATCATCTCTAGCTTACTCAACTGCTCTCTATTTACTGCCAGGTTTCTGTACTATGCCGTAGTGCTGGTCATACCACTGTTTTGTAGACATTACTTTGGCATTCTTCTGTCATATGCTACCCTACACTCTGTGCTAGTTGGCTGTAGCTTCTCTTATTGTAGTTTTGAATTCCTCATTTAGATTTCCCTTCTCCTCAGCCACCCCTCCCAGATACTCTGAGTTGTTAACCTGTCTTAATATTTTCCTCTGTCTAAATTCTCAGCTTCTTCTGATTTCCACCATTTTACTGCCATTACGACAGCCTTTTCTATACTCCTGTTTCATCCCGTATACCTCCAGTTTTGCATTGCATTCCCCTAACCTTTTTTGAAATTCTTGCTCAGTCTTCCTATAATGCCACCCCTCTGACTTGTTTGCTAATGTAGTCCATCACTAATATGAACAGCAGTGGACTCAGAGCTGAACCCTGATGCATAACCACTGTCACTGGGAACCTCCCTGTGAGACATAGCACTGTTTGTATTTGAATCATTGGATCCTTGTACATGGCAGGGAGTAATTGTTCCAATGTTTCTGGGGTTTCTAACCACCTAGGACTACCCAAATCAGCTTTCTTGGGATCTTGTCATATGCTTTCTCTAAGTCTAGAAATACCCAGTGGGACTTTTTCCTCATCTCTAGCTTCTTGTCGGCTATCTATCTCACAGCAAACTTTGAGTCAGTAGTATTGCATCCTGATCTGAAGCCCAACTGCTCATTCCCCATCTTATTTTCTACTACTCTACGTATTTATCAGTCACCCTCTCCAACACTTTTCAAGCAGTGAGACATGGGTTTGGTACCTCTGTACTGCTCACAGTTGTGGATGTTCCTTCTGTTCCCGTGCACAGGTACTAATGTGCTTATTCTCTAGTCATCTGGTATATGGCTTTCTCTCCATACTGCAATGAGTGTGCTTGGGAGCCATTTCCCATCTGTCTCACCCAGCATCTTGATCATATCTGCTGATGTTCTTTGGGGAAACCTTGCATACCATGAGGGAGCACTTCCATTGGGAGAGCCAAGATTTTTCAGAATCTAAGAAGAGGCTCAGAGACTTCCTTTTAGTACCTCAACACAAGCCTCTAGCTATTCCACCTGTGTTAGACATTGTAGATGTGTTCTCAGAGTGTAGTCTGACCCCTGACTCCTTACCTCCAGCTCCTGTTAAGCTGGACAGATACTACAGGGTCCCTGACTCTCATAAATTTATTTTCAAAAACCCTACTGCAGACCCAGAAACTGTTTCTCAGGGTCCCAAAGGGGTCAAGGCTTCCACTGCAAAAAACCCTACCCCCTCTGACAGGGATTCTAGGGCACTGGATAGATGGGGAAAAAAGATTTACACATCTGCTACCTTGGCTATAAGGGCCTTAAATTGCCAGTTTCATATGTTCAAATATCAGCAATATATCTTGACACTGCTTAAACAGAAAATGATGGTAAATTCTGAATGTGCAGAAAACAAAGAAATGCAGGATTTATTGCATGCAGCTGAACAAGTTGGAAAGCATACTTTGCAATGTGGTTTTGATTCTCTAGGGAGGCCTCCTGCAGGGCCACTGTTACGGGTTCTGTCATCAGGAGGCATGCTTGGTTAAAGGAACAAAATCTGCCTGATCATGTTAAAGCCAAATTATTAGATGCTCCATTGCAACATGATACCTTGTTTGGTGTTAAGGCAGAAGAGGTGTTAAAGAAAATGGAGGACAAAGCTAAATGTATGCAAACGGTCAAGGATTTCTTACAGGTACAGCCAACTTGATTTAGCAGACACTGGCCTACAAAGAATTTGTCCTTTCCAGTCTCAGACAGACCTCAAAGGGGCAGATCCAGACGTCCTAGAGGCAGATCACAGCCGCAAGGTTCCTACAAGTCTAAGCAATGGGGTGCTTCTACCTCCAAAGGTGGAGAAGACAAATCACAACCATACAGGAAACAGTCCCAATGACTTCCCTCTGCCTGCACCAAGCACTTATCTTCTGGCAGCACCCTTAGGGGGAAAACTAGCATTTTTTTCTCAAAATTGGCACATTATAACCCAGGACAAATGGGTTCTATACATAGTGTCATAAGGCTATAGGTTTCACTTCCATACCCTGCCAAGGGCAAACGGTTGGCCAGACCTGCCAAAAAAATCAATGGGCAGAGGCTCAAAAACAAGTCGCAGCTCTCATGGACATGAGGGCTATTCAACAAGTACCACAGCAAGAGCGGGGACAAGGATTTTACTCGAGACTGTTCTTGGTACCCAGAAAGGACAAAGCATGGAGACCAATACTGGACCTATCTATTTTAAACACTTTCCTGGATATACCAAAATTCAAGATGTTGACCGTGCAGCAGCTTCTGCCCATGCTGGGCAGCAAGGCTTGGCTCGTGACTATAGACCTAAAAGAGGCATACCTGCATGTCCCTATCAGACAGTCATGCAGAAGATACCTCAGATTCAAGGCTGGTTCAAAGCATTACCAATTCTCTGCACTGCTCTTTGGCTTATCTACTGCACCCAGGGTCTTCACAAAGTGCCTGGCACCAGCAATTGCTTATTGCAGACAAAGAGGAATACAAATATATCCTTACTTGGACGACTGCCTCATACAAGCAGAGAACAAGGACAATTCTACTACAGCATCTGACGTTTGTGAAAAGGCTTTTAACATGCCTAGGGTACACAGTCAACAAAAAGAAATCAAAACTAGTACCCTCTCAAGAGATAATATTCCTGGGTGCAAGCTTAAATACAACTGCCCAGATGGCTTATCTCACTCCAGACAAACAAAGGCAACTGACTACCTATTTCAAGGAAATGGCAACAAAGGCCCAGTTATCTGCAAGAAAAATTCTGCAGACTTTGGGCTTCATGGCATCCTGCATCTTACTAATTCCATATGCAAGACTGCATATGAGGAAAATTCAATGGTACCTAAAAAGTGCCTGGACACAACATTGCCACAGCCTGGAAACAATGATTACTCTCATTCCCTGCCTGCAACAGGAGTTTCGATGGTGGGCAAAGGCCTGTCACCAAAACACGGGACAGCCATTCTCACTATCCCCAGCCAGGTAGAGCCTAACGACGGATGCATCAGATTATGCCTGGAGGGCACACATGGCAGGAAGAGGCATTCAGGGCACCTGGTCAACAAACCAAAAGCATCTACATATCAATCAAAAAGAGATGCTAGGTGTTCAAAATGCCCTGACAGCCTTCAAGGACCTACTTCATCCGGGACAACTACTGATAAATACAGACAACACCACAGTCATGTGGTACGTAAACAAGCAGGGGGGCACTCATTCTTACCCCCTTTGCAGACTAGCTGTGGCTTTATGGGACACAGCATTGACTTACCAAGTTCATCTGCAGGCACAATTCCTGCCAGGAAAGGAAAATACTCTGGCAGACGAACTAAGCAGAAACCTCATGGATCCCCATGAGTGGCACCTGGATCCACAAGTCTTCAGCATGATAACAAATAAATGGGGATGCCCAGACATAGATCTGTTTGCCTCCTCTCACAACAATCAACTAAAAAGATTTTGCACAAGGACTTATCACAGACAAGCATGGAAAGTGGACGCCTTATCTTTCAACTGGACAAACCTATCAGTATATGCCTTTCCTCAATGCCTCTTCTCCCCAAGGTACTCCTAAAGGTCAGACAGGAGAAACCAAAAATGATTCTGATTGCCCCAGACTGGCCGCGCCAGTACTGGTATCCGAGCTTAAGGAACTTGTCCCAATGCCCAGCCTGGACCTTACCGCAAATACCTCATCTACTGTCCCAGCAAAACAAGCAGATTCTGCACAGCCAACTCAGGACCCTAAACCTGGCAGCATGGTGGATAATGCAGCCATACAAACCACACCTCTCAGTAAAGCTGTGATGGATGTCATTTTAGAAACCAGAAGGCCTAGTACTAGAAAATCCTACGCTGGGAAATGGAAGAGATTTTGTGCTTGGAACCAAGCTCAAGGAACTGATACAGCTGTCCCAAATATTCCTCAGATTTTGCAATACTTAACTGAGGTGCTGGACAAAGGCCTATCTTTTTCATCAATTAAAATCCATGCCTCTGCCATTTCCGCTCATTACAATACAGAGCCACCACTCTTTTCTCATCCTTTATTAAGGCAGTACCTCAGAGGAGCCAAAAACTTAAGGCCCCCAAGGAGAACGCCAATACCTGCTTGGGACCTCAGTTATGTCTTGGAAAAACTCACCTTACCTCCTTTTGAGCCAGCTGCTACTGCGGATATAAAGTTCTTATCTTGGAAAACAGCTCTGCTCCTAGCAATAACTTCTGCAAGACGAGTTTCAGAGCTACAGGCTGTCATGGCTGTGGAACCTTTTATTGTTTTTTATCCAGACAATGTCTCTCTGAGAACAAACCCTACATTTATGCCTAAGGTGGTATCCAGTGTAACCCTTAACCAAACTATTCATTTGCCAACTTTTTATCCAAATGCAAATGCAAAGACAAGGGAAAAACTGCGCATCTCTTTTGGGCGCACGCAGGCAACTTAGATTCTTGGACAAAAACTATAGTTTTCAGAAGAACAGAGAACTAATTAGTGGCATATGCCGCAACATCACAAGGAGAGGCTATCTCCAAGCAGACTATTTCAAAATGGATAGGTCACTGCATTCGTTTCTGCAACTCTCAGCATGGCAAACCAGTGCCTGAGGGCATTAGGCCACATTCAACCAGAGCTGCAGCCACTTCTGCAGCCTTTCTCAGGGGAGTACCAACCAAAGACATTTTAGAGGCTGCTACTTGGAGTTCAGTGCATACATTTACAAAACATTACAATCTGCCTCTTTATTCTAAATCCAGGGCAGGCTTTGCCACTGCAGTTCTGCAGGGCCTCATAGCTGCCCCTAATGCTGTTTAGCTCCAGCCACCCAACCATAGCTTTGGGACTCGACCCAAATGTAATGACTGCAACAGTGAAATACGAAGAATATAGTACAGTTGTGTACACTTACCATAAATGTAGAAATTTGAGTGTATTCACTGTTGCAGTCCAGGTTTCCAACCCGCTATCCCCCTTATTTTTGCTGGAACTTATCTTTACTTCTCTAATCTGTACAACCTATGTGGTATATTTACTTATAGATGAAGGTAAAGCTTATTTTGGTGCATGTATGTTTTATTTACAAATTTTTAAACTACCCTTTTGCGGCACCTGACATCTGGGCCAAGAAAAACTGAAGAAAATGGCGTTGGCTGCATCTTTTATACCCCTGACAACCTGACGTCAGGGAAGAGGCGACAGCAACCGACGCAGGACCCAAGACTTTGGAATTCAGGCCGACTGAAGGCAACCTGCCAGCAGGATAACCCAAATGTAATGACTGCAACAGTGAATACACTCGAACATCTACATTTATGTAAGTGTACACAACTGTACTTTGCTGTGCTGTAACAGTAGACTATCTGTTGCAGTTTCTCTTCCAGAACACAGTGTGTGGGTGGATTCTGTCAGCTGACAGATGTCAGAAGTGTATGTATGGCAGTTGATCAGCTCATTTTTTAACCAGATTGTCTCTTTCTGGTTATATTGTAAACATATCTCTCTGCTACTAATCTAAATGTTCAGGATTAATGGCTCTGCACTGTAGTTGAGCATTCAAAGACTTTTGAAGACTTGGATGCGGTTTACCTTTGAATCAAAAGCTGATGTATATGCCCTTTCTCCATCTAGTTCCATTCCATCAGAAAAGTAATTCTGAAAGCTGTGTCGAAATAAATAGCCCCAGTTTGGTCATGATAACCACTGATGTGATAAGACATAGTCTGTCTTCAGGAACAGAACTGTTATGCAAGTGCTAGAGCCACTCATAGTTTCATAGTATAGTACTAGGCTGTCTGCCCTGGGGCATTTGTAAACCTAGCCATAGTGATGTGGCTTTTGCCACCCCATGAAATGGTACAAAAAATGTACAGAATAAATTTAGAATACTGTGCCTCTGTCTAGTAGTGACATAATGAAGGTCCCCTTATATAATAGAATTAGTTTACTGTGCCCCTGTCTAGCAGTGACACAGATGTAACCCCTGGGGTAAACTTACGATCTCCCATCCACTCATCAAGATTTCTCTTGAAGAGAGTCAGTGAGGGGCTCTGCCTAACAAACTGGGATCTTGTTCCAAAGCATGGGAAGCCTCTGGGTTATGAATCTATCTCAGTTCCTGGAAGACTCCTCTGTGGCTTGCATGGCTTCCATGTCTCCATTTCTTTGTTGCAGTGGTGTGTGTGTGTGTGTGTTTGGTCATCAAGAAAATGGCTTATTGAGGTGGCTGACACTTGTTTGCTTTTTCAGTGTACTTGTTTCCAGTTTGAAGCCAAAAATTCCAGGTACAACCTTATGTTTAAACATTTACCTTTTTTTTTCTTTTTGTGGCCTGTATTATTCAGTTGCCTTCAACATGCACACCCCTGTTTAAGATGGAATGGATTGCCGTGAGTAATGTGTGTATTGCCTCATTGAGAAGCATAAGACTTTAGAGTGCCAGGCTTACCAAGGGTTTAACCTGGGCAATGTGTAAGAGATGCCAAGACAAGCTTACCTTATGAAAAATGCATTGTCAGCGAAGCCAGGTAACTGTCTTTTCAGATTTGGATGGTCTTGGTCATCTAGGAGAAAACAATTAAATGGCTGAAGCCCTTAGTTAAAAAGGTCTTTATGATGGTATCCGAGCTGGGTGTCAAACCGGTGACCACAATAAACCATCCACCTAGGCATGTCTTCTAGTTTTGGTCGTAGCTGACACAGAGGCTTTGCACATTGCTACAGCCTCTGCAACCAAGGAAACTATGTAGAAAATTATTTGCCTATGGAAACAACATTATTGTTGGCAGAACCATATCCACTCCTAAATTCTCCTTCACCGCCAGTGTCACGGACTCATGAAATGGACTATAAAAAGATTTACCAGAGTTCTGTGGAGGTTAGCCAGGAAGCTTTAGACATGCAGTCTCCTGTCCTTTTTGTAAAGGAGACACAAACAAGTTTCAATGATCCACATTTTTTCCTAAGTTTTTTGCCCACTGCAATCAGTGTTATACTTGCCGATGCACAGCACTACATCACCAGCAGTTGTTGTCTTTCGGCTTTTCCCGGTTAGGGGTCTCCACAGCGGAACTCCGGTCCACTAATGATTGGCAGTAGATTTTCACGAACGCAGAGGTGCCAGCTCGACATTCAACCTTCAACGAAGGCACGCCCATTTACGCATGTCTTTCAAATGCCCACCCAACCGCAGGGAGGACATGCAGACTCCGCACAGAAGGCACTCCCTGCACACCAGCCGAGAATCGAACAGGAGAACCTCTTGCTGTGAGGCAACAATGCTACTGCTGCACCACCGTGGAATTATAGCACTACATCACCAGCAGTGTGAGTGCCAATGCCCAGGGCTGCCTAATTGATGAGTACTTTGCTGTTACTGTTGTCTTTTGCCTGAGTGAGTGATACAGTGTAAATGCCCCCCACCCCCATCTGAGATACTCTGGACAAAATGTTTCTAGCTCTACCCCAGTATTGTCTCTCATTTGCACAGTGCCTTCTCCAAATGTCAGCTTACCCAGGCTACCAGACACCAGTTCCTCAAACCTATCTAACAACATCCACAGGGTCCTATGTAGGGCCATTGTCTGTTTCCTGCTGTGAAAGCCCAGCAGGCATTATCACAGCTGATGATGGCAGGGCTGCATTCATTGCAGCCAGTGTCTGGTCAACATATTTTAACATCAGTGGAGAGCTCCCTGTTTTAGCTTCACACATTGAACAGTGACATGGGTACACATAAAGTTACAGAAAAGGAAACAAACTATTTTAAGCATTTTTCATTAACTTTTCACATTATACATATAGGTTTTCTTTTTTTAACAGTTGTCTTACACTCCAACTATGCAAGTTGCTCAAGTTCAGCCTTCCATTAAGATTTCATTACTCTGCATGTATTGTTTTTTCATCATCAGCAACCCACTTTTCCCATTTTCTGCATGGGGTAAAAATGTTGTGTCAACTGTCCCCATCTCTGTTCATTCAGTGCCATTCTCCTACTGTCTTTGACAGTCATGCCTGAGCATTGCATGTCTTCTCTCACACACTCCATCCACCTCTTTGCGGGCACCCTTGTTTCCTCTTGCCTTCTTCCTGTCTTCTGCTTTATTGCACATATGCCTGAACCACCATAATCTGTTCTTCATTACCTTCTCTGCAATTAGAGCTGCTTTGGCTTCTGTTCTGATGTGCTCATTTGTTTATCACACAGTGTGCATTCTATCACCCATCTCAAGTACTTCATCTCCATCATCTCTAGCTTACTCAACTGCTCTCTATTTACTGCCAGGTTTCTGTACTATGCCGTAGTGCTGGTCATACCACTGTTTTGTAGACATTACTTTGGCATTCTTCTGTCATATGCTACCCTACACTCTGTGCTAGTTGGCTGTAGCTTCTCTTATTGTAGTTTTGAATTCCTCATTTAGATTTCCCTTCTCCTCAGCCACCCCTCCCAGATACTCTGAGTTGTTAACATGTCTTAATATTTTCCTCTGTCTAAATTCTCAGCTTCTTCTGATTTCCACCATTTTACTGCCATTACGACAGCCTTTTCTATACTCCTGTTTCATCCCGTATACCTCCAGTTTTGCATTGCATTCCCCTAACCTTTTTTGAAATTCTTGCTCAGTCTTCCTATAATGCCACCCCTCTGACTTGTTTGCTAATGTAGTCCATCACTAATATGAACAGCAGTGGACTCAGAGCTGAACCCTGATGCATAACCACTGTCACTGGGAACCTCCCTGTGAGACATAGCACTGTTTGTATTTGAGTCACTGGATCCTTGTACATGGCAGGGAGTAATTGTTCCAATGTTTCTGGGGTTTCTAACCACCTAGGACTACCCAAATCAGCTTTCTTGGGATCTTGTCATATGCTTTCTCTAAGTCTAGAAATACCCAGTGGGACTTTTTCCTCATCTCTAGCTTCTTGTCGGCTATCTGTCTCACAGCAAACTTTGAGTCAGTAGTATTGCATCCTGATCTGAAGCCCAACTGCTCATTCCCCATCTTATTTTATACTACTCTACGTATTTATCAGTCACCCTCTCCAACACTTTTCAAGCAGTGAGACATGGGTTTGGTACCTCTGTACTGCCCACAGTTGTGGATGTTCCTTCTGTTCCCGTGCACAGGTACTAATGTGCTTATTCTCTAGTCATCTGGTATATGGCTTTCTCTCCATACTGCAATGAGTGTGCTTGGGAGCCATTTCCCATCTGTCTCACCCAGCATCTTGATCATATCTGCTGATGTTCTTCGTGTTTCACTGTTGCAGTCATCACATTTGGGTTATCCCTGCCAGGGTAGCCCGCGGCCGGCCCGAATACCAGAGGCATAGTATTTCTGTATCGGTTGCTGTCACTTCAGGACTGATGTTAGGTCATCAGTAGTATAAAGTAAGGAAGCCGACACCATTACATCAGTCTTTCTTGCCGCGGAGCCCAAAGCAGAAGCAGTTCGCATGAGTGCCGGTCAGCCGCTACCTGAGTTTTGTCTTCTGAATTTAAGCTGAAGTCTTCTAGAGCTGAGTACCCCGTTGGGGATCCCTTTTTTCTTGCACTAACTGATGTCAGAAAAAGTTAACAATTGTCTTGCCTATGGAAAGCAAATACCACACCGAAACTTTCATTTTTACTGTGTCACTTGCTTAGGCTCAGACTACGACGTTCCCCACTATCACTTTTGTGCTTTGTTCAATGACAGAACTATACGTCGTCAGGCACTTATTGTAGCTAGATATTTTCGCTTACAGTCCTCAAATTCCAATATGGCTTCGGTAAGCCATCCGACAGCAGATCTTCCGAATAAACATAAGGATAAAGACAGAGGCAGACTGCACAGGTCCAAATCTACCAATGACGCTTCCGTTAAGCTAGTCGTTAGTTCTCCGGTCTTTAGTGAGGGGATTTCACAGCTCCTGATGCCCGCTTCTGTGGATTCGCAGGCCACTACCAAGACCCTTGGAGTCTGGTATGCTGCAAAACTCTTCTTCGACTAAGGATCCTGCGGCTGTCTCTCCCTTGGATGGATCCGAAGCCACTGAGCAGTCACCGTCTTCCGAGGAAGTACTTCACACTACCGATTCTCGACACAAATGAATGACTTCTTTCGTGTCTACCGTTCTTTCAAAAACTACTGAGTTTCTAAGGCCCAGGGTACTAACCACACCTAAGAGAGGAAGGGGGTGGGGGAGGCACCTGCTTCCCTGCCTCAGTCTCAAATGCTTAAAATGGAGGATGATCTTATCATGCTGATCAGGGGAAGCCAAGCTACCCCTTCCAAAAGAAAAAGAGATCTGTCCACGGTAGTTTTTGTCTGAACAGGAGTCTGATGACTCTGATGCATCTGAATATGAAGACATGCAACCCCTCTCTGCTTATGAGGATTCTGATGCAGAGTATTCCATTCCTTCAGCCTCTCCACTTGAGGACTTTTCCTTTGGGGAAACACTTCATACCTTAATGGAGCATTTCCAGTGGGAATGTCAGGACTACCCTTAGTCTAAAAAAAGACTCAGGGAATTCTTAGATCTTCCACAGCACAGACCCCCTGGCCATTCCCCCAGTCCTGGATGTTGTGGATGATGTTTTCCAGGTTGACTCCTGATACCCTCTGTCCTGCACCCAGAAAACCACTGTCCCTGACACACACAAATTTCTTTTCAAAAATCTTACTGCTGACCCTGAGGTAATTTCTCAAAGGCCTAAAGGAATTAAAGCAACCTCTGCTAAGAATCCCACCCCCTCAGATAGGGATTCCCGAGCACTAGACAGATGGGGTAAAAAAGTATACACCTCTGCTACACTTGCTATCAGAGCACTAAATTGCCAGTTCCATATGTTAAATTTTCAGCAACATACCATGGAACTCCTCAAACAAAAAGTGTCTTCCTTTCATGCTTGTGCAGAATCTAAAGAGTTACAAGAGTTAATGCATTCTGTAAGTCAAGTAACTAAGCATACCTTACACTGTGGTTTTGATGCCCTAGAAGCCTCTTGCAGGGCAGCAGTCACCGGTTCTGTCCTTAGAAGGCATGCATGGCTTAAGGAACAGCCCTTGCCAGACCATGTTAAATCTAAATTATTGGATGCACCCTTGCACAAAGACAACTTATTTGGCACTAAGGCAGAGGAGGTCTTAAAAAAGATGGAAGAAAAAGCTAAATCTATGCAGACAGTTAAGGATTTCTTACAAGTCCAGCCACCCAGGTTCAGAAGGTATTACTCCTCCAAGCACTGGTCCTTTCTTGCTCCCACCAGGTCAGTTCAGCCCAGACCCCCTCAGACAGCAGCCACAGGGAATGCAGAGATCAAAACAGTGGAATTCCTCCACTTCAAAACCAGGGAGTTCTAAGCCACCCCCTCATGGTAAGAACTCACAATGGCTTTCCTCCCCCACCCCCTTCCTCTGTCCATCTTCACTTACCTCTAGGAGGAAAGCTCTCCTTTCACACAAGCACCTGGGCCACCATTACCAACGACTACTGGGTCCTCAACATAGTGTCCCAGGGATACAAATTTTCTTTCCACACACTTCCAACCCCAGAAGGGTTCCCAGATCTACCTCCAAACCAGTGGGCAGAGGCGCAAAATCAAGTCCTTTCCCTTCTCTGTATGAGGGCAATAGAGCACGTTCCTGCAGAACAGAAAGGCCAAGGTTTTTACTCCAGACTTTTCTGGTACCCAGAAAAGAGGGCACCTGGCACCCCATTCTTGATCTATCCATTCTAAACACCTTCCTGGTAATTCCAAAATTCAAAATGCTCACCCTCCAGCAACTGATCCCCATGCTCTCCAAGGATGATTGGCTAGCCACTCTAGACCTAAAAGAGGCCTACCTCCACATTCCTATCAGAGAATCATGCAGGAAATATCTACGTTTCAGGGCAGGATCTCTGCACTTTCAGTTCTCTGCACTTCCCTTTGGCATATCTACTGCTCCCAGAGTTTTCGCAAAATGTCTGGCTCCCGCCGTTGCCATTTTCAGACAAAGGAATATCCAAATTTACCCATATTTAGATGACTGCCTAATTCAGGCAGACGGGAAAAGCTGCTCAAGCACCTGGCCTTTGTAAAGTCCCTACTGACCTCCCTAGGGTATACTAACATTGAAAAGAAATCCAAACTAGTGCCCACCCAAAGGATTATATTCCCTGGAGCAAGCCTGGACACAGCATCCCAGATGGCATTCCTTACACTAGAAAAGCAAACTTACCTGATAGCCTACTTCTCTCATCTAGCCACCAGATCCTGGGTATCTGCAAGGAAAATCCTGCAAGCTCTGGGGTTCATGGCATCTTGCATTCTACTCATTCCATATGCCAGACTGCATATGAGGAAACTTCAGTGGTACCTAAAAAGCCTTTGGTGTCAACACTCTCAAGACCTGGAAACTCTTATACCAGTGATACCTTGCCTCAGGAAAGATTTTCTTTGGTGGGCATCAGCATGCTCCCACAACAAGGGACTACCTTTCTCACCAACCCTGCCACCCAGACCCTCACCACAGATGCATCAGACTATGCCTGGGGTACACACCTGGACGGCAGGTGCATACAGGGCCAATGTAGCCCACAGCAAATCCATCTGCACATCAACCAAAAAGAGATGTTAGCTATCCAGCACGCATTGACAGCTTTCAGGCCTCTTCTCTCCCCAGGGACTCTCCTGATCAAAACAGACAACACCACTGTGATGTGGTATATCAACAAGCAGAGAGGGACTCACTCCAACCCTCTATGCAAGCTGGCCATGACCGTTTGGTACACAGCCTCTGCCATGCACCTCCACCTGTTAGCACAATTCCTGCCAGGTTCTCTAAACTCTCTGTCAGACCACTTAAGCAGAAATCTTCTGGACCCACATGAGTGACAGACAAAAGAACCTTCACCCTAATAACTCAGAAATGGGGCACCCCGAAGGTCGACCTCTTTGCCTTCCACACCAACCATCAGCTCAGCAAGTTCTGCACCAGGGAGCATCACTGCATGCCTTGGAAAGTGGATGCCCTGTCCTTCCCCTGGGTCAGTCTGTCGGTCTATGCCTTTCCTCCACTACCTCTCTTCACCAGGTACTGCTCAAAATAGGGGAAGAAAAACCAAGGACAATTCTTATTGCTCCAGACTGGCCTCACTAGCACTGGTACCCACTGCTGCGCAGCCTGTCCCCACTGCCACCATGGCATCTCACTCAGACCTCAAACTTCCCGACCCAGAGGGAAGGAGAATTCATGCATCCCCAATTGCAGACCCTCAATTTGGCAGCTTGGCTTATTCTCTGACTACTGGCACTAATCAATCTGCCAACCTCAGTAAACAGGTTCTAGATGTTATAAGCGAGGCCATATGCCCTAGCACTAGAAAGTCTTATGCTGACAAATGGAAAAGGTTCTGCACCTGGATTCAGGCTAAGGAAGCTGATACGGCACAACCCTCCCTACCTCTCATCCTGGATTACCTAGCTGACCTGCTACACAGTGGTCTATCTTTATCCTCTATTAGAATTCATGCCTCTGCTATCTCTGCTCATTTCTCCACTGAGCAGCCCCTTTTTCTCACACCCTCTCTTGGGCTAGCAACTTGAGGCCACCCAGAAGAGCACTTAGCCCAGCTTGGGACATTAACTGTGTGCTGGAAAAGCTCACCTTGCCCCCTTCGAACCAGCATCTTCAGCAGAGTTAAAATTTTTCTCCTGGAAATCAGCTTTTCTTCTGGTCATCACTTCAGCCAGAAGAGACTCTGAGCTACAAGCACTCATGGCAGTGGAGCTCTTCATCATCTTCCATGCTGACAGGGTTTTCCTCAGAACTAACCCATCCTTCATGCCCAAGGTGGAGTCCAATGTGGCTCTCAACAAATCCATTTATTTGCCCACCTTTTTCCCTAACCCACAAAACAAGGGGGAAAGGATCCTGCACTCTCTAGATGTGCACAGACAGCTCAGATTCTATCTAGACAGGACTAAGTTATTCAGAAAGTCTGATCAATTACTGGTTAGCTTTGCTGCAGGGGCAGAGGGCAAAGCCATCTCCAAACAAATAAGTTCCAAATGGATAGCACACTGCATCCATTTCTGTTAAAAGCAACACAGAAAGCCTCCCCCTAAGGGGGTCAGGACTCACTCCACCAGAGCAGCCTCCACCTCTGCAACTTTCCTCAGAGGAGTCCTCACCAGGGGCATCCTGGAGGCTACCACCTGGACATCTGTTCACACTTTCACTAAACATTACCACCTGCCTATCTTCCCCAAATGCAGGGCAGGCTTTGCCACTACAGTCTTGCAGGGCATCCTAGCCAACCCCTAGTCTCCTTGACTGCCTCCACCCTTTTCCTCAGCTTTGGGAATCAACCCAAATGGGATGACAGCAGCAGTGAAACATGAAGAACATAGTAAAGTTGTGTACATTTACCATAAATGTAGATGTTCGAATGTATTCACTGTTGCAATCCTGGTTTCCCTCCCTCCATCCCTCTCTTCTTTCTCTCTTTCCTTACAAGGGACATTTTGGTATTTACTTTCTACTGGTGGGGTTCTTCCACCATAACCTGGCTCTCACTTGGGGACTTCTGACAGCTAGGGCAAGAAAAACTGATGTAATGGCGTCTGCTGCCTTACTTTATACTACTGACTACCTGACGTCAGTCCTGAAGTAACAGCAGCCGACGCAGAAATATTAAGCCACTGGTATTCGGGCGGCCTAGCGCTACCTTGGCAAGGATAACCCAAATGTGAAGACTGCAACAGTGAATACACTCGAACATCTACATTTATGGTAAATGTACACAACTGTACTTTGCTTTCGCTGGCTTCATTTTGCTTAGTGCTATTCTTACTACTTCTAGGGTGGGCTGCTCCTCTTCTGTGATTGTAGGCTTTATCTGGGGAAGTGCAGCTTTTATGGTGTTTTCATCTTTCAGAACCTGCTGGAAATACTCCTTCCATCTGCCTTTGATGTCCTGTGGAATGGTGAGCAGGTTGCTGCAGGCATCCCATATGAAGCGGTCTGACTAACTTCTTTATCCGTCTGTCTTTGCCTTGCAACTTGATTGTTTATTTGTGCCATCTACCAAGTCACTTTCCAGAAGCTGGTACAGTGCCTCTGATGCTTTATTCTTTGCTGTAGCCTCTTTATTTGCAACTAGTTATTCCTTTTTAGCCTGGTCTGTCTTTTCTGTCTCCCACTTTTTTCTGCACTCATTTCTTTTGATGACTTCCTGTACTTCTGCATTCCACTACCAGCTTTCCTCCTGCACGTTATTTCTTTACTTGGATTGGCCATATACCTGTTTTGTAGTCCTTGTGGTGGTGCCATTCTTCTTCAACTCCACCTAGTTGTTCTTCCTGAGGTGCTAAAGCCCTGAGTAACTCCTTGAACTCTTGTAATTTCAGTCCAGTCAACTTCTAGATCTTCAGTCTAGTTAATGTTAACCTCAGAACCTTCTCTGACCACTGCTTCAGTTTACTGTAGTAACAAGTGGTGTATGCTGTTGGGCCAACTGTTTCAGTGGTACTGACTTTGCAGTTCTTGATTCTAATCCAGTGCCCTTCCCTTACTAGGGGGAGTCTACCTGAGCTGCATGTTGGCCACCCCTATATAAGATTTTGACTGTCTGAACCATGTGTTGGCCACCATCGTGCCATTTGCCAGACAAAAGTCTGTAATGGCCTCTACTTTATTCCTGTTGCCCCAACCATGTGAACCCAAGCAGTCTTCATATCATGTTTTGTCTGTCCCCAGGTGCATTCAGGTCACCCATTATCAACAGTAATTCATGTTGTCCTGCTTTATTGGTAGGTCCTGCAATTGCTGTCTGAATTGGTTTTACGTCTAGCTTTCTCTCAAAAGAGCTATCCCAGGTAACCCAACCTGGTCTACTGAACATCAGCTGACTAGTAGCTTATCAATTTATTTATTTAACATTTGTTAACTGAGAAAGTCTGACTTGGAACAAAGCCAATTTTCAGTGGAAGCCCGGGAAGAAATGCTCCAGACACGTCCTTGTAATGTGGGAGGAAGCCAGAATACCCAGCGGAAGCAGACTCCACACAGAAGGCACTCCGGCCAAGAATCGAACCAGAAAACCTCTTGTTGTGAGGCGACAATGCTACCCCTGCACCACTGTGCCGTTAGGGAATCAAGTAATATCTTTTTGACAACCCATGGACTAGTCACTGTTTTTGAAAACTCTCAAAGCTATACTCCATTGTGCCATCAGTAGTGGTGTGGAAGGTTGCTACCCCTGCAAGACCAGAATGGCCATCTGATAGTGTGCAGGACACATTTGGGAAGTACAGGTTCATGTCCTCCACCCTATCCCTGAGTATGCTGAACTGCCTCATTTTTTGTTGCATTTTCTGCAAGATGTCACCTGTGAAAATGTTCAGTATGATTGTGGAGTTGCCAACATAACAAGAAGCCTGTACATCTTCTAACCTTATGAACCATATGGTCTATGTTACAGTCAGATGTTCTTTGTGTTTCACTGTTGTAGTCATCACACTTAGGTTATCCTGCAAGGGGTAGCCCTCAGTCGGCCCGAATACTAGAGGCTTAATATTTCTGCATCGGTTGCTGTCGCTTCACCGATGTCAGGTCATCAGGGATATAAAAACAGGCAGCCAACGCCATTACATCAGTCTTTCTTGCCGAGAAGCCTGAAGCAGAAGCAGTTCGCACGAGTGCCGGTCGGCTGCTACCTGGGTTTTCGTTCCGAAATTTAATCATCCTGAAGTTTTCAAAAGCTAAGTACCCCACTGGAGATCCTTTTTTTTTTTGCTCTGACCGATGTCAGAAAAAGTTAATAATTGTCTCGCCTGTGGAAAGCAAATACCACACCGAGATCTGTATTCTTACTGCGTCACCTGTTTAGGCCCAGACCACGATGTACCTCGCTGTCGGTTTTGTGCCTTGTTCAATGCCAGAACTATTCGTCATCGGGCCCTTATTCTAGCTAAATACTTTCATTCTCTATCTCCGTATTCCAAAATGGCTTCGGTAAGCCATCCGACTACCGATCTATCGAAAAAAAGGTAAGGATAAAGACAGACCGCACAGGTCCAAAACTGCCGACGATGCTTCCGTTAAGCTAGTCATCACTTTGCCGGTACTCAGTGAAGCATTTTCGCAGCCCCTGATGCCCGCTTCGATGGATTCGCAGGCCGCTACCGAGACCCGTTCGGAGTCCAGTATGCCGCGAAACTCTTCATTGACTACGGAACCTGCAGATGTCTCTACCTTGGATGGGTTTGGAGCCGCTGTGCAGGCATTGGCTTCCGAGGAAGTTCTTCTCACCAACTTCTTTCGCGTCTTCAGTTCTTTCTAAATCTACCAAGTTTCTAAGGCCAGGTGTACGAGCTATGTCTAAAAA
The DNA here is from genome assembly GCF_019279795.1 of Protopterus annectens. Taxonomy (NCBI): domain Eukaryota; kingdom Metazoa; phylum Chordata; order Ceratodontiformes; family Protopteridae; genus Protopterus; species Protopterus annectens. The sequence continues at coordinate 108,215,164 of NC_056727.1, read as the reverse complement.
ACCGACAACTCAAACACCTGCTTCCTTGCCACAATCTCAGATGCTTAAAATGGCAGAAGACCTGATCATGCTGATTAGGGGAAGCCAGCCTTCCCCTGCTAAAAGAAAAAGAGACTTGTCCCCAGGAGCTTTATCTGACCAAGAGTCTGATGACTCTTAGGTTTCTGAATATGAAGACATGCCTTTATCTGCCTATGAGGATTCAGATGCAGAGGAATCCATTCCTTCTGCCTCCCCTGCAGAGGACTTTTCTTTTGGTGAAACCTTACATACTTTGAGAGCATTTCCATTGGGAATGCCAGGATTGTCCTCAATCCAAAGAGAGACTCAGGGAATTTTTAGATTTACCACAGCACAGACCCTTAGCTATCCCTCCTGTTCTGGATGTTGTGGATGATGTCTTTATGAAATCCAGCCTAACTCCTGATACTTTACCCCCTGCTCCAAGGAAACCTGATAGATACTACAGAGTCCCTGTCTCTCACAAATTTCTCTTCAAAAATCCTACTGCTGACCCAGAGGTCATCTCGCAAGGACCAAAAGGAATAAAAGCAACTACAGCTAAGAATCCCACCCCCTCTGACAGGGATTCCCAAGCGTTAGACAGATTGGTTAAAAAATTATACACCTCTGCAACACTTGCTATTAGAGCATTGAATTGTCAGTTCCACATGCTGAAATACCAGCAACATACTATGGAACTTGCTAAGCAAAAAATTATCTACCTTTCCTGATTGTGCAGAAAAAAAGAATTACAGGAGCTTATGCATTCTGCAAGCCAAGTCAGCAGGCATACCTTGCAATGTGGGTTTGATGCCCTAGAAACATCTTGCAGGGCAGCAGTCACAGGTTCTGTACTTAGAAGGCATGCCTGGCTTAAGGAGCAGACCTTGCCAGACCATGTCAAATCAAAATTATTGGACACTTCTCTGAATAAGGGCAATCTGTTTGGCACCAAAGCAGAAGAGGTTTTAAAAAAGATGTAAGAAAAGGCTAAGTCTATGCAGACAGTCAAAGATTTTTTGCAAGTGCAGCTTCCAAGATTCAGTACGCATTGACCCTCAAAACATTGGTCCTTTCCAGCCCCCTCAAGGCCAACTCAAACTAGACCCAGGGGAAACAGACCCCCCCAGATTACAGTCTCAGGGTATGCAGAGATCTAAGTAATAGAGTACTTCCACTTCTAAAGTGCTAAGCCACCCCCTTACAGAAAAAATTCACAATGACTTCTCAACCCCACTCCTCACCTCTGCCCAATTGCTCGTGCCCCTATGAGGAAAACTTGCCCACCATGCAAAAAACTGGACCTTCATCACCAACGATTGATGGGCCCTCAACATAGTATCCAAGGGGTACAAATTTATTTCCACATGCTGCCAACCCCAAAAGGATTCCCAGACCTTCCTCCAAACCAGTGGGCAGAGGCCCAAAATCAAGTCCAGTCCCTGTTCTCCATAAGGGCAATTCAGCCTGTTCCTGCAGGACAGATAGGCCAAGTGTTTTATTCCAGACTTTTCCTGGCACCCAGAAAAGAGGGCACATGGCACCCAATCTTAGATCTATCCGTTCTAAACACCTTCCTGGTGGTACCAAAATTCAAAATGCTCACCCTACAGCAGCTTTTCCCTATGTTGTCCAAAGATGCCCGGTTAGCCACCCTAGACCTAAAGGAGGCCTATCTGCACATCCCTATCCGAGACTCCTGCAGGAAATATCTACATTTCAGGGCATGATCTATGCATTGTCAGTTCTCTGCACTTATCTTTGGTTTATCCACTGCTCCCAGAGTTTTCACAAAATGCCTGGCTCCAGCCATTGCCTATTGCAGACAGTGAAATATTCAAATTTACCCTTGCTTGGACGATTGCCTGATTTAGGCGGACAGTCAGGAAAGCTATTGCAGCACCTGACATTTGTAAAGGACCTTCTAACCACCCTGGGGTACACTATCAACGAAAAGAAATCCAAACTAGTCCCCAGTCAAAAAATTGTATTCCTGGGAGCAAGCTTGGACACAGCAAACCAGATGACATTTCTTACTCCAGAAAAACAAGCCTAGCTGACAGGCTACTTCACTCAAATGACCACCAGAACCCAGCTATCCACAAGGAAAATCCTGCAGGCTCTAGGGTTCATGGCCTCCTGAATTCTACTAATTCCATATGCCAGACTGCATATGAGGAAACTTCAGTGATACTTAAAAAGTCTTTGGTGCCAACATTCTCAGGACCTGGAAGCTATCATTCCTATAATAGCTTGTCTAAGGAAAGAGTTCCTTTGGTGGGCAGCAGCATGCAACTACAACAAGGGACTTCCCTTTACACAACCCCACACCGCCCAGACCCTAACAGCATCACACTATGCCTGGGCTGCACATCTGGATGGCAGGTGCATTCAGGGCCACGGGAGCCAAAATCAAATTCATCTGCACATCAACCAAAAAGAGATGCTAGCTGTTCAGCACGCTCTGGCAGCTTTCATATCCCTACTCTCACCGGGGCCCCTACTAATCAAAACCGACAACACCACAGTGATGTGGTACATCAACAAGCAGGGGGGGAACCCACTCTGCAGGCTAGCCATGACCCTGTGGAGCACGGCGTTAGCCATGCATATTCACCTGCAAGCTCAATTCCTGCCAGGCAACCAAAACTCTCTGGCAGACAACTTAAGCAGAAATCTCCTAGACCCACATGAGTGGTAATTAAACCACAACACCTTCAGCCTTGTGACCCAGAAATGGGGTACCCTGAAGGTGGACCTATTTGCCTCGCCCTACAGCCACCAGCTCAGCAAATTCTGCACCAGGGTACTTCACAGCAAGGCCTGGATTCCCTATCCTTCCAGTGGGAAATCTCTCAATCTCTGCATTTCCCCCTCTGCCTCTTCTTACAAGAGTATTACTGAAGATAAGGGAGGAAAGACCAAGATCAATCCTGATTGCTCCAGACTGGCCACGCCAACACTGGTACCCACTACTGTGAGTCTGTCACTAGTGCCCCCATGGCACCTACCCCAGAGCCCAACTCTCCTGACTCAGCAGGAGGGCAGTTCTTGCATCCACTATTGCAAACCCTGAACCTTGCAGCCTGGCTTATTCCTTGAATTCCCCTCCAGTAGCCAGCCTAAGCAAGCAAGTACTGGATGTCATACGTGAAGCCAGACGACCCAGTACAAGGAAATCCTATGCTGACAAGTCGAAAAGGTATTCTTCCTGGATTCACACTAAAGGAGTGGATACAGCACAGCCCTCCTTACCTCTTATCGTGGATTACCTAGCAGACCTACTCCACAGAGGCCTGTCCTTTTCTTCCATTAAGATCCATGCCTCTGCCATCTCTGCTCATTACAGCACTGAGCCAACTCTCTTCTCATCCTGTCATCAAGCAGTTCCTGAGAGGGTCTAACAACTTAAGGCTACCAAGAAGAGCCCCCGCCCCTGCTTGGGACCTTTGTGTTGGAAAAGCTCAAGCTACCCCCTTTTGAGCCTGCAGCATTAGCAGAGTTAAAATTTCTCTCTTGGAAAACAGCCTTGCTTCTGGACATCACTTCAGATAGAAGTGTGTCTGAGCTACAAGCACTTATGGCTGTGGAACCCTTGATTATTTTTCATGCTGACAGGGTCTCCCTTAGGACCAACCCAACGTTCATGCCTAAAGTGGTGTCCAGTGTGGCTCTCAACCAATCTATCCATTTGCCTACCTTTTTCCCTAATCCTCAAAATAAGGGGGAAAGAATCCTACACTCTTTAGATGTGCACGGACAGCTCAGATTCTACCTTGATAGGACTAAGCCCTTTAGGAAATCTGACCAGTTACTAGTCAGATTTGCACCAGGGGCAGAGGGCAAGGCCATAACAAAACAAACCATCTCCAAATGGATAGCACACTGTATCCATTTCTGTTACAAACACCATGGGAAACCACCCCCTCAGGGGGGTCAGAACGCATTCCACTAGGGCAGCTTCAACCTCTTCAGCCTTTCTCAGAGGAGTCCCTACTAGGGACATTCTGGAAGCTACTACCTGGAGTTCATTTCATACAGTCACCAAGCATTACCAATTGCCTATCTTTTCCAAATCCAGGGCAGGGTTTGCAGCAGCAGTCTTGCAGGACATACTAGCCAGCCCCAACTCTTCTTGACTGATTCCACCCATTCTTCAGCTTTGGGAATCAACTCAAGTGTGATGACTTCAACAGTGAAACATGAAGAACATAGTGCAGTTGTGTACACTTACCATAAATGTAGATGTTCGAGTGTATTCACTGTTGCGGTCCTGGTTTCCCACCCTCCAGCCCCCTTGTCTCTCTCTCTCTCTCTCTCTCGCTCCTTACAGGGCTATTGGTATTTACTTGTTACTGGTGGTGTATTTCCACCATAACTTAGCTCCCTGTTTGGGAGCTCCTGACATTTGGGCAAGAAAAACTGATGTAATGGCATCGGCTGCCTGTTTTTATACCTCTGATGACCTGACGGCAGTCTTGAAGCGACAGCAACTGACGCAGAAATACTTGCCTCTGGTATTCGGGCCGACTTAGGGCTATCCCTGGCAGGATAACCCAAGTGTGATGACTGCAACAGTGAATACACTCAAACATCTAACCAAAATAATCCACAAGTATCCAGGCTGCGAAACAATTCCAATAATAAAGATGACGAAGACAGCCAGAAGGCTAAAACACAGTTTTGATCTAAAAATCTTGAAAGTAACAAATCCACTCGGTTAAGTGCTTTCGTCTACATTAAGACATCCTCAGAACCAAGACAAATAGTGAAGTAAAAACTTTTAAATACAATACAAAGACACACCCATTTGAAACCTTCAATAGAACCAATCAATCAATTAAACATAGCAAACAGAAATAAAGCAACAGTAACTAGATGTTAACAGGTATAGTACTGAATATAATAGATGCTTCATATACTTTAAAATATAAGTGAACGTTTTTTCAATTCAATTGAAACTGAAATGTGTTCATTTAACCCTGGTGGGTTAGTTGCATCTAACCTAATCTGCCACAACATTTCCCTGTGCAATAAAATGTTCTCCCAGTCTCCTGAAAATGGTGGTGTTGTAATTTGTTCAAGTATCAAAAAAACAAACTTATTGAAGTTTTGACAACATGCAGCATGCCTTACCAATGCACTTTTATTCTCCCCCTTTCTTATGCTATATACATGCTGATATATTCGTTGTTTCAAACTACTCTTAGTCTTGCCTATATAAAGTGTGCTGCATGTGCAACAAGTAGCAAGATAAATAATTTTTTCTGCTCTACAGTTTAAACATTTTACTGTGTCGCAATGATTAATAATGTTCAAAACTCCTTATTCACATTAATATAGGAACAATATGCACACTGGTGACATTTTCTAGTCGTAAGTACACCCCTGCCCGTACAACTTCTTTCCAACATCATCTTAACATTCTGCCTGTTTTTGTATGTGAAAAATGGTGGAAATTTAAATAAATGACAGATGTTACTATCAACTTGTAACAACATCCAGTTTCTATTTATAATCTTTTTAATAGCCTTAATATCAGTTGTATAATACCATATTTGTATTCGGTGTTAATACCCTAGTCATTTTGTTTTCCATTGTGTTAACCATGCTTGTCGCCCCATGTTTTATAATAGGTACATATTTATCCTGCCTCCCAACCCAAACTTCACCTATAATTTTTCCAATAAATCTATGGGATATCCCCTATCAATAAACATTTTTTTAATTACTGTAAATTCTTCTAAACAATCAAAAGAATCAGAAGTGAGACATGAAGCTCTGATTACCTGACTCTTAACTACCCCCTTTTTCTGATAAATGGGGTGGCAGCTTGTTTTAATGCAAATATGTGTTACAAAATGTAGGTTTCCTAAAAATTCTAGTAACATCACCTTTGTTAAAAAATAAAATATCTAGGTAATTCATCACTTTCTCATCCTGTTTAAATGAAAACTTCAAAAAGTCAGAACTACTTTGCATAAAATTGAAAAACATTTCTAACTGTTCTCTAGTGCCTGTCCACAAGAAAAATAAACCGTCCAAAAATAAACAGACCAGGCTAAACCTATATAGTTCAGTTCCCACCATAACATGACTGTGTTCGCAAATGGGGGGGGGGGCGCATGCAGCGCCCATCGCAACCCCCTGTTTCTATTTGTAAAATTCACCTTCAAATGTCAAAAAATTGTTACTTAGTACCAGTTCCATGAAATTGCATATTGTTTCTTTCTCATCATCGTGAAGATCTCTATATTTAAAAATTATGTCTCTAAACCAGTCCAAGCCAGTTTCTTGTGGGATTGCTGTGAAGAGACTGTTCACATCACAAGTCACCAAAATTACAACGTCTGGTATCACCACGTTTTGTAACTTACTCAAAAGGTCCCAAGAGTCTTTTAAAAACACTCAAACATCTACATTTATGGTAAGGGTACACAACTGTACTGTCTGCTGACATCACTTTGGCTAAGGCATAAAGAGTTTTGTTTAGACACAAAGGTATGCTTCAGTCTCGTACAGTATTTCTGTGTTCAGTAAGGAGGTCAGCAGCACATCAAAGATATGGAGGAGTAGGCCAAAACCTTGTCCCAAGGAAATCAGTGTAAGATGGGTTCCAACAGTGGTCACAGTGAGGTCATCAAGAGGGGCACAGGAGGTGGCCAAGACCAAGGCCATTTCCAGAACAATCAGGAGAAGAGGTGACCACTGCTGTCCAGGATGCTTAGGCCAACTCATGGGTCAGCAGCAGCTATACTGAAGTGTTATCTAGCTGCTTCTGTCTGGAGGCAGTTGGGGATATCTGTGCTTGTACTACCATGAGTGGTCTTGGATCATTTGGAATAGGTGGGTCAAGGACATAATATCCAGAGGTTCTAAATATCCTTCCTGAAACTCCACCCAAGTCCTTAACTGGACAGCCTTTCAAAAAAAGAAAGACTGGCTGGAGATGAGCAATCTCCTCATAAAAAGAGCCACCCAGGAAATCCTACCAGACCAGATGGGTCAAGGTTACTAAAGATTCTTTTTGATGCTGAAGAAAACAAAAGATTTTATGCTTATGCCCATTATGGATCTCAGTGACCTAAACAAGATTGTTGTTAAAGAAAAGTTGAAAATGTCCTCCTTGCAGTCATCCTTTGCTTGTTATATGAAGACTGGATGTACCGTTTGGATCTTCAGGACACTCGCATATGAAAATTAACGTGGAGTGCAGAGCAGAAGACATTTGCAGTTTCAGGTGGTAGCTAGTTACTACAAGTTCAGTGGTATGCCCCAGAGTTTCACCAAGTTTGTCAGTAATAGCAGCTCACTAGATGCTGCTGAGAACCAAAGTCTGCCTAGTTGTTTGCTGCTGCTTTACCAGATGTGTCGGATCATTGGTGCCTGTATTTAATCAAAGTGGTTAGCCTACCGGGCATTACAGTTGACACCTCAAAACTGAAACTTTTGTCTATACAATACATCATCTTTTTTGTGGTGTATCTAGAGTATGCAAATCTTTCCTGCCAAAATGGAAACTTGAGTTTCTACATACTTGATGCAGGATTGGGAGGTACAGAAGAACAAGTCCTCCAGTTTATCAGGCTTGTGGAGGCTGCTGCCTTCGTGACACTTCCATATATGCTTGTACATGAAACCCCTTGCAATGGCTGCTGCATTTTTAGTGGCATCAGCATGAGTGCTATGTGTAGTAACAAATCTGTCTAGCAGAGTCCTACAATAAATGCCTGGCAGGGTTACTGCATATTTTCCACTGGACCAGAGAGAAACCACACCAGACCCCTCCTGTATCTTGTTCAGTCACTGGGTATGTGTCTGCCCTAGTGTGGGAAGCATTTGCAGGACATGGCTGCTCAAGGCTGTTGATAATCCCATGAGTTCCAGAATCATTTCATCATACTGAAATTATTTTGTGCTACAGGATTATCTTCCCCAAGGTCTCTGGGCCAGTCATACAGACAGCATGGTACTTTTAAAAGTACAGAGGTAACCTCTCCTTCCCCTCTTCAGGGAAGCCATCAAACTGTGGGAGTAGGTTATTGCCCATAAGTTATTATTGGTAGCTGTTCAGACCTGCATATTGGCAGATGGACTAAGCAGGAAACATATTTTTCCCAGTGAGTGGACTCTTGACCAGAGAATAGCCAAGGGGATATACTGGTGCAGAGGTCAGTCACAGACCTCTGTGTCACCATCAAAATGTAAAATGCTGCATATTTTCTATTATTTTGATGGATTATAGCTAAGTATGCTTTCCAGCAATTTCTGTCATCCTAAAGACATTTCATAAAGCCACCAGATACTGGTGGCACCATACTGGTCTAGTCAACTGATGGTTTTAGCTGCAGACCTCCAGACCCTGATTAATCACACTTTGGGCATCCCCATCCAGATATCAGCTTCTTCAAACTATCAGTTTGATTAGGCAGGCAACCCCAATGTTACATACAGAATTATAGAAGTATTGAATTCTTAGCTGAAGCCTTCTACCAGAAGGAAGCACAAAGCTAAATTGAAAAGATTCCAGAGCCAGACCTCAGTGAGATGAATTGATTCTAGAGCAGCTTCTCTTGATCAGAAATTGTAGTATCTAATGGATTTTCTTAAACAAGGTTTCAGCTATTCCCCCATCAGAATGCATTTGGCTACCATTTCCAATTTTCTTATGGGCCAGTATACTGCCTCCTTAGCTATAATGAAAGTCTGTAATGCCTTCTTATAGGACACCCTTTACCTTTTACCACCTATCATAGACCCTGTCTCTCTTTGTGATCTGTATTTGTCATAGGAAATCCTGACAAGGCTACCCTTCAGAGTACGACCAACCTCGAATATGGATTTTGGAATGTAATGATCCTAGTAATCATTACTTTGGCCAGAAGAGTGTCAAATCTGCTAGGTAGTTGCATGCCAGAACTGGAAGCCATTCAGCCAAAACATTGTGTATCGCATTCAATAAAACAGTGTGGTACTCCGAATAAATCCGTTATTCGTGCCAGTTGTCATGATAGATACCTACCAAAGTTAGTCTATCAGTCTACTGATCTTTTCTCCCTAATTACGAGAATAAAGAGGAATACCTTCTTCATTGCATGACCATCCACAGGGGTTGGGAGGGTGACCTAATGGTTAAGGTGTTTGCCTTGCAAGCACAAGGTGCAGGGTTCGAGTCTCACAAGGGATAATTGGGCTTAAAAAAATGGCTCTAAGCAGTTAGCTTAGTACTAATCTATGGACCTATGGACCTATTTAAAGATTCTGTATTAGTAGAACCAAAAAAACTGAAAAGTATGTAACTCTTTATTCCCTTTGTTCCTCATGGAAAATATATTTCCCATTCCAAGTTCATATTGTCCATATAGCTGTTAGATGCATTAAATTCTGCTATATCTAAGTGGCACATAATTTGCCAGTGTCACCCATTGCCCATACAGTGAGAGCAGTGGTCATGTCTGCCACCATCCTAAAGAATTCTGCCATTCATTATGATTGTGCTCCAGCCACTTCTTTATGTTTGAATACCTTTGTCAAGCTGTAAAGGTTGGCCATCACTTCCAGGGAAAGATCCTCTTTTTTTGGGTGTGCTGCTGTTGTTAAAGGATGTTCTATTATCTGGGCAGATACATTGGTGAGGACTCTGTTCTGTTATTTAAGATGGATCACTTCTTGCCTGACATGAGCTTTACAAATTTTTACTATGGCTGTAAGACGTGTGTGTGTCTTTCGTAACGCATCTCGGTCAACCACCCTGCTTCCAAAGCCTGAGGCAAAGAAAAGTCTCTGGCTCCTGTCCTCCTAGCATCCCCAGTGAAGCTGCGACTGGCAATGGACATCTTTCTTTGTCTTTTTTTTCTTAGGGACTATCTGAGAGCAGTTACTTTAGAGTGACTAACATCCACATGCCATGAAGAACAAGAGAAATGGGGCCAGGGGAGATGCTGAACAGTATGACGATATCTAGGTGGTGAACAGTCCTCATTGCGTATGCAGGATATGTCCTATTAAAAAAGAGGGATGCACTTCTTACAGATCTAGCATTATAAGAAGTATGTATCTACTTTCTTTTCTCATAATGCTACTTGTCATCTACTGCTTTGGCTTCTTCTAAACAAAACACTGTTGACTCAGCAGCAGGGGAAAAATACTGTACCATAACTTGAAATGCCTCAGTCTTTGCTCCTAGAGCTTAAGATTTTGTTTCATAATAGTGAAACATTTTTCTTCTGACATTTTAACCTCCAAATGAAGCTAGGAGATGCACTATTAAATGATTGTAATTTCAGAAATGAAAAAATATATATATTTTCTGAATGTCAAAAAATGCAAGTCATGAACCTTTTTAGTTGACCACTGATAACATTGTCAGACTGTTTAAGCTAGGTCATCTTCAAAATTATAATTTACTCTTCTTTTAAGTGTCTTGTCTTTTCAGTCAAGGTGGATGAATTTATACAGTGGATATAAAAAGTGTACACACCCCTGTTAAAATGCCAGTTTTTTGTGATATAAAAAAATGAAACCACAGTAAATCATTTCAAAACTTTTCCCACCTTTAATGTGACCTATAACCTGTACAATTCAATTGAAAAACAAACAAATCTGTTAGGGGAAAATGTAAAAAAATAAAAAATGTATAATACACTGGGTGCATGTGTGTGCACACCCTTAAACTAATACTTTGTTAAAGCATCTTTTGATTTAATTACAGCATTCAGTCGTCTTGATTCTATCAGCATGGCATATTTTGACTTGCAATGCCAACTCTTGCAAGCTTCTTCCTTGCAAAAGCAAGTCAAAATCTAAATCTGTCAGAGGGCCTCTCTTGTGCCTCTCCCTCTTCAGTCCACCCCGATTTTTTCTATTGGATGGTCTGGGCCATTCCAAAAAACTTTTTTTTTCTCTTGGTGAAGCCATTTTTTTTGTTGGATGCATGCTTTGGGGTCATTGTCATGTTGAAAGGTGATATTTCTTTTCATCTTCAGCTTTATATCAGACACCTGAAGGTTTTGGGCCAGAAGTGACTAGTATTTGGAACTGTTCATTATTCCCTCCACCTTGACTAAAGCCCCATTTCCAGCTGAAGAAAAGCGACCCCAAAGCATGATACTGCCACCACCATGCTTCACCTTGGGGATGGTGTTCTTTTGTTGATGCAAAGTGTTTTTGCCCCAAACGTACCCTTTGGAATTGTGGCCAAAAAGTTCACTCTTAGTCTCATCAGACCATAACACATTTTCCCACATGCTTTTGAGAGATGTATTGTTTGAGACTTTTTTTATTTTTTGCAAACTTTGGATGTTTTGTGATGAAAGAAGTAAGAAAAGGCTTGCCACCTACCTACCCCCATCATCCATATATGGAGAATTGTTTGTTGTTTGATCATATAGTATGCAACCAGTACTTGCCAGAAATTCTTGCAGCTCCTTCAGTGTTGCTATAGGTCTCTTGGCAGCCTCCCAAACCAGTTTTCATCTGGTCTTTTCATCAATTTTGGAGGGACGCCGAAGTTCTTTCTTGCTATTGTCACTGTTGTCCTTTTTTTCCTTTTTTTGATGAGTCTTTCACTGTTTCTCATGGTATATCTAATGCTGTGGAAATTTTTTTGTACCCTTCTCCTGACTGATACCTTTCAACAGTAAGATCCCTTTGATGCTTTCTAAACTGTCTGCGAACCATGGCTTTTGCTGTAGCAGGCAACTGAGTAAATGTCAGGAAAATCCTACTAGGACAGCTGAACTTTATTTGGGGTAAATCAGAGTCTCTCTAATTGATGGCAGGTATGTACCCAAAAAGACTGAATGCCTGAATTTAATTAAAAGATGTTTCAACAAAGTGTTAGTTTTAGGGTGTGCACACTTATGCAACCAGTGTATTGTACGATCTGAAGTAGTTTACTTCATTTGATCTTCAACCTGTGGGAATACGGATCCGTATCGGATTCGAGCTGGCAAATATTACAAATATCAGCTCTGAGCTCCAGACTCCTCCCCTTACCCATAATACACCTCCACTGCCTTCTATCCCCAGATCTCGTTTGCAGTGAATTACTCATACATCGTGTCTTCAGAGCTCCGGCTAGCAAAGTAAGTCAAAAACTTTTATTAGTATTTGTCAGTCTAGGTTAGTTTAGGTACCCTTTCTCCCCTCCCATCGCTTTGGCATCGAGTGTTAGTCTGTTTAGATGAATAGTTAGAGTAGTTTGTTCTGTGGGTGTGCCCCCATGTTGTGTGGTGCCCCCATGTTGTGTAGTGTGTGTGTGTGTGTGTGTGTGTGTGTGTGTGTGTGTGTGTGTGTGTGTGTGTGTGTGTGTGTGTTTAGTTGAGTTTTTAGTTTTTCGCTCTTTTCTTCCTTCTCTCAGGACTTCTGAAAAGCTTTTATCTTGCCCAGCTGCACAGGCACCACTGGGGGTGTGACCCCCAGCAGTGCCCCACCTTGCCAATGTGTGCTGTTGTTGTGCTTAGGTGTAGTTCAATAGTTTCTCTCTTGCTCAATTTGTGTTAGGTTCAAGGCTAGGAAGAAGTGAGTGAAGGCCCTCACTGTCTTTCTTCCTTCTACTGACCCTCCTTCCTCGTCTCCTTCCTGCCTTGGCTCTGGCTGCTGTGACTCCCTCCTCTTCCTCTAGCCTCTCCTCCTCCCAGGCCTCTCAGGCCTGGCCTCCAGAACTAGGCATGTCAAGCCTGTGGTAGCAGAGGAGAGAGGTAGAGGAAAGGAGGAGTGAAGGAAGAGAAAGGAAAAGAAGAGGAAGGCCTCCCCTCTCATGGTCGTCCTCATCACCATGGGTGGGATATGCCATTGATGGATATGGCTCTGTATTATCCAGACACAGCCATACAGACTAGATCCAGGGGGGGGTCCAGCTGGCTCTCCCCTCTCGGGGGTTTCTCCTACTCTTTTTCCTACCTTATGTCCCTTCTCCTTCCCCTTTCTTTTTTCGGCCTTTGATCAAGTTTGCTCCAGGTCGCGTCGGTTGGGGGGGGTCCTCCGAGGGACCGGGCCTACAGCTGCCTATCTTCGATCAGATCTCATCAATGGGATCCGGATCTCTCGGAGCAGAGCGAGACAGAGCTTGGAGGGAGTGGAACCTTTTCCATCGGGAACGTTGTCGGCCAGGTCCCTCTCCCCTCCCTCCCTCCGGCCCACTTTGACTTTGGGCTTTCGCGTCAGCTCAGAGACGGGGCTCCTTATTAGCTTCTATTAGCTTCCCAGTCCGCTTGCATTTGATGTTGGTTGTAGGGGGTCCTCTCCATTTGATCAAGACCCCTGATCGCCCCCTCGGCTCTGTCTACGGTCCCCATTGTCTTACCAGAGGGACAGCCCGTGCTCGAAGAGCCCCAGATGGTTCCCCCTCAGGAACAGATGGCTTGCGAGAGCTCCTCGGAGAGCCCCATTGGAGATGTCCCTTGCAAGCATACTTGCAAGAGGAGGCACTTGGACTCCCCCAAGTTCCTCACTGAGGACACAGATTTAGATGATGGAGGGTTCCCCAAGATCACCTTTCGAGGATGTCTCCTTTAGAGACATCATGGAGATCCTGCACCAGCGGGGAGGTTGGTCTGCCCCCTCCACCATATGGTCAAGTTTCTGTTCCTTTTTCGCACAGATCTGTCTACTTCCTGGGTGTCCCTCCCGCGGATCCTTTATTGGATTTGATCACCTCGCAGGCGTGGGGGGAACCGGACACCTTGGATCCTATCCCCAAGCGACCCGATAAAATTTTAAGCCCCCCCCCCCCCCATTGACAGGCCATCCTGGAATAAGGGCTCCCTTGTGGACGCCATGGTGGTAGCAGCAGCCACTAAGAAGGAACTTGCTCAGGAGAGTTCCTCGGTCCACTCTCTTGACAGGGAGTCATGGATGATGGACCGCCTAGGGGGAAAGGGGTATGCTTCAGCTACCTTTTTGATCAGGGAGCTGAATTACTTGGCCCACGTCACTAGACTCCAATGCGACCTAGTAAAGGAGCTGGAGGAGTCTCCACCCAAGTCCATGTCACAGGAGGACAAGTTTTCATTGAACGTGAAAATGGACACTTAAACGTGGTATCAAATACATCCATGCGACTCCTCTCCTATGCCACGGAAGGAGCGGCTAGGGCAGCTGGGTCTGGCGTGTCCATGAGATGTAATGCCTGGCTCAGGTTGTGTCAATTTTCCGAACCCTTTAAGGCATCGTTTGCCAATGCCCCTTGGATATTCCTTATGATGACTTTTTTTAAGACCATGGAGACACCATAAGACAGAGAGTGAGAGGTAAGAAGGAAGACACTAGTCTGGAACTGTCTGTCTGCGTCTTGTCTTTTCTTTCCAGGTCTTTCTTTTCAGAGAAGATGAGATGGAGATGTGGGAAGTCTCCTCTCCCATTCGGACATTCAGAGCTCTTCTTCCCCTAGAGGCAGAGGGGGACAGAATGGACGCTGGCCCAGAGGCAGTGGGGGTCCGTGGAACTTCGGGTCTCGAGAACCGTTCTTGGACAGACCCTGGCAGCAACCCTGAGGGGTTGCCCGGCTGCTGTACTCTGGAAGCAATTGGGGGACAGTTGTCCTTGTACCCAGTGGCATGGGAGTCCATAACAAATGACCGCTGGGTGCTTCAAATCATTTCCAGAGGATATTCTATCCCCATCATGGGTTACCCCATATCTCCCAGACACCTCCCGGATGTTCCACCCACGCAAAGGGAGGCAGCAGCACAGGAAATTTGCAAGCTGCTAGTAAAACGAGCCATTGAAACCGTCCCCCCAGATCAGTCCAGAACGGGCTTCTACTCTAGGTTCTTTTTGGTACCAAAGAAAACAGGGGACTTATTCTGGACCTCTCTACCCTGAACTTGTCTGTTGCCAAAGATAAGTTCTGGATGGTCATGCTACAGTCCATCATGCCATACCTACAAGAGAATGACTGGATGTGCTTGTTAGACCTCCAGGATGCTTGCTATCACATAAAAATGCACAGAAGCTCCAGGAGGTTCTTCTGCTTCTGGCTAGGAGCCAATCATTATCAATTTCGGGCCCTACCCTTTGGTCTCACCACAGCCCCCAGGGTGTTTACCAAGGTGATGGTGGTTGTAGCGGCTCACCTGAGGCTTCAGGGGATTCAGGTCTATCCGTACCTGAACGATTGGCTCCTCACTGCTCCCACCAGGCGTCTACTTTCCCAAACCAGGGATTACTTTCTGACACTTGCCGTGAGTTTTGGCATCACAATCAACACATCCAAATCTCTCCAAGATCCTGTACAGGTGATAGACTATATTGGGGCCAGGATAGATGCTCCTCAGTGCAAAATATTCCTGACCTCGGAGAGAGTTCAAAACCTCAGGATGCATGTCTCCCTGATATATCGTTCCCACCTTCCAATGGCAGAATCAGTGTTGAGGGCCCTAGGCTCGATGGCTGTGACCATAACTATTCTCCCGTGTGCTCGGCTACACATGCGGATTCTTCAGTGGACTCTAGCGGTTCAGTGGTCCCTGTTGGAACTGCCATTGATTTATCCTATCCACCTAAGTCGAGTGTGGCGGTCGTCCCTCATATGGTGGATGAGCTCTCCGGACATTTTGGAGGGATGATCCTTTTTCTAACCCCAGCCCAAGCCACAGTGACCACGGATGCCTCCCAACTCAGGTGGGGGGGCATTGTTCAGGCAGGACAGTCCAAGGCCTGTGGTCCTCCATAGAGACCAACGTGCATATCAGTGTCCTAGAGATGAGGGCAGTCCGTCTAGCATTGCAGGCCCTTCATGCCTTTCTTCCTCTGGGGACAATTGCCATTCAGTCAGACAACATGTCAGTAGTCTGGTATATCAACAAACAGGAAGGGACCAGATCTTACCCCCTTTGTCGTGAGGCCATGACAGAGCGGGAATGGGTGATCTCCACCGGTCGCTTTCTCATTGCAATGCACATTCCGAGATGGTCCAACATTCTAGTGGACAGGCTGAGGCAGACCATTCTGATGCCTTACAAGTGGTCTCTGAATCGGTCAGTAGCGGAACAGATCTTCAGCGAGTGGGGTCATCCTTGCTGCGATCTCTTCGCATCTCCTTCCAAAGTGAAGTGCAGCAAGTTTTTCTCTCTGAACCTCCTGCCGGGGGAGTCCCCCAGAGACGCTCTAGTTCATGCTTGGCCTCCCGGTCTTCTGTATGCTTACCCACCAGTACCTCTCATTCCGAGGTTTCTGCAGAAAGCTTGTTGACTGGGGAGCAAGGTGATTCTCATTGCTCCATTCTGGCCTCACCAGATGTGGTTTCCCTTCCTTTGGTCTCACCTTCTGGCTCCACCTTGGATCCTAGATCCCATTCAAGATTTGATTTCACACCCCTCGGCTGTGCCTCATCCGAGTTTGGACAGTCTGAAGCTCATGGCTTGGCTGCTGGAGCTCCTGTAATTGCTAGGACTCCCGGACTATCTTCCTCAGTTAGATCTATTTTGGTAGCTGCTCATAAGTCTTCTACCAGGAAGGTTTATCGCAGCAAGTGGAAACGTTTTTCTTTCTGGGCCTCTCAGAGGAGTTTAGACCCTGTCACGGCTCCTATTTCTGCGATTCTTGATTGATTTTCTAGCTGATTATTTTCCAGCATGGAGCTAGTTCTTCTACTGTCAAAGTTCACTTGGCTGCCATTTCCCATTTTCATGTGGGCGAGAATTCTGCTTCCTTAGCATCTTCCAGACTGTGTAAAGCCTTTATTAAAGGCACTTTTTTGCTATACTCCCCCAGTCAAAGATCCTATTCCTCCGTGGGACCTTACTATGGCTCTCCAAGCTCTGGTTGCTCCGCCTTTCGAGCCTGCTGCAACTGCAGATCTAAAATTGTTGTCGTGGAAAACGGCCTTTTTTGGCAGCTTTCACTTCTGCTAGAAGGGTTTCAGAATTGCAGGCCTTGTCCATCAAATTTCTGTACATGATTTTTCATAAAGACAGAGTTTCTCTTCGGACCAATCCATCTTTTCTTCCCAAAGTGGCTTCACCAGTCAATATCAATCAGACTATAAATTTGCCTGTGTTCTTTCCCAAATTTACGAACAAAATGGAATACAAGCTACACATGTTGGATGTTCATAGACAGATTCTATTTACACAGGACAAAAAATTTCCGTAAATCTGATCAGTTGTTAGGTTTCCCCAAAGAGGGTTTACAGAAGGAAACAATCTCCAAGGTCACTATAGATAGTTGGATTTCTTCATGCATCCTGCAGGTCTATAAGGACAGAGGCATGTCTCCTCCAGGTCAGGTAAAAGCTCATTCCACCAGGTCCATGGCTACGTCTGCGGCTTTCTGGTCTAGAGTGTCTTTGTATAACATTTGCTGTGCAGTTACTTGGTCCTCATCTCATACATTTATTTCTCATTATAAATTGGATTTGATTTCAAGGAGGAGAGCCATCCTTCTGTTCCGCGGTACTCTGGAATATCCTTCCATGAGGGCCTCCCAGGAGTTTTAGTAGCTGGGGACTCTGTCCCACAGGTTGAAGATCAAATGAAGTAAACTACTTCAGATAAAGAAGTTATGTACTCACCATAACATTCCATCCGAGTAGTTTTACTTCATTTGTCTTCAACCATCCCTCCCTCCTTCCCCCGGACCTTGGCACATAATCAGCCTACGGGCTGTAGTGTAGGTCACAAATATAATCAGGTCGGGCTCTAAGTATAAGTTCAGCAAACTCGATCTGGGGATGGAAGGCAGTGGAGGTGTATTATGGGTAAGGGAAGGAGTCTGTAACTCGGAGCTGATGCTAGTAATATTTGCCGGCTTGGATCCGATATGGATCCGTATTCCCACAGGTTGAAGACAAATGAAGTACAGATGGAATGTTATGGTGAGTACATAACTTGTTTTTTTTTTTTTTATATTTTTTCCCCTAACAGATTTGTTTGTTTTTCAATTGAATTGTACAGGTTATAGGTCACACTAAAGGTGAGAAAAGTTTTGAAATGATTTATTGTGGTCTCATTTTTTTATATCACAAAAACCTGGCATTTTAACAGGGGTGTGTATAATTTTTATATCCACTATAGTTCATGCCTCCCATTCCTGCTCTAAAGTGGCAGCTGATTATTTGCTTAGAAGTTTCTTTTAAATGATTTCTACATTAAATATCTTTTGAAGGGCTGTCTTTAACCTTTTTTAGAACATTTTACTCGAAAGGCAAAATTTTTCTCCATTTTGAACCTGCAGATTTCGTGAACTTAAAGTAGCTTTTATGGAAATCAGTTTTCTTGGTGACATTTACTTCAGGAAAGTGAATCTGTGAAATGCATGCTTTGATGTGCAGACTTCATTACGCCGTGTTCTACAATGAAAATATTCCATGATGTGTAGGAGTCATTAAAAACATATCCTACTTCTATCCCATAGGTGGTTCCTGCTATTTCATTGAGCAAGTCTGCTCAGCTGCCAGGACTTTATCCTGATCACTGGAATGCTGGAGAAATATTTGCATACAGTTATGATGAAAGAAAGCCTAATACTTCAATGAAATATTTTCAGTTTTTTGTCTCTTTTTTAATGAAGAGAAAAGAGAGCTTGCCTGTTGCTAATTAAATGTTTTCAAACAGGTTGCCATATTTTTCTGTTTTATTATGGTATGTCAAATGAAAATAATTTGAGGCTCTGTTTGAGCACATTCGATTAGGGCTGCAACTACGTCTGTAGCTTGCTTAATGTCTGTGCTTAATTACATGTGGCAACATAGAGTATTATCCATACATCATGAGTGCCAGAACTGTAGGCCGAGGGGGGTGAGAGCCCCCATTTTCAACAGCTGCCCAGTGTGCCCTCATACTACCACCAGAGTAGCATTTACACAGAATCATTCACATTGGTATTTCCCAGGAAACTGCAAGCTTGGCCAGATTTGAGTACACGGCTACCATGGAAATGCATGTGCAAATATTTCTGAGGCATGCCAATCAACTTCTTTTATCAAGAATTTTGGATAAAGACAAAAATAACAGCAAAAGCAACAGGAGAATGAAGGGTCAAATGATTACTTATTCATTTAAAGTGTTAACAGAACAGGTTTTACATTAGTATGCATTTTCTGAACAAAGTATGAAACTAATATCTGGTATTAGTCACTGACTGTAGTCCTCTGCATACATATTAACCTTTGGTTAAGAATTCTGGACAAAGCTAAAATAATGGGGGGAATAATGGGCCAAAACCACGGACAGATTTTAAATGTTGCTCTTATAAACTTAGGAAGTTGCTAGAATAACAGTTTTTTTATTAGCATACATTTTCTGAAGAATATAACATGTCAGACTCAAATGTTTCATTATTTAGTGAGCACAATCCTCAGTGGTTTGCCAGAAAACCACAGATTTTATGAGGCAATAATCTGGATATTATGTGAAATTTTGGAGTGTTCAGAGGTAAGGTCCTGAGTGATTTACCAGAAAATCAAATATTTCACAAGGGACTGAGCAAAAATATGAGGCAAAATCAGGGATATTCTGCAAAATTCTGGACAGTTTATTGATTGATTGGTGTTTGTTTACCAGGTAAGTGAGCTCATGTATTTACCCTTTTCAGATACAACCTGGGATCAATAGCAGTAAAGACAATACTTTATAAGATTATGTTCATGTACATACTTTGTACAGTTGCGAGGTACGTTCCACAAGCACAGTTTAATTTCAGTAAGTAGTGAAGACTTGCCTTTCATCAATTGAGTACCAGAATAGGCTTTCTATTGCCTGTCTAATAGCCTGTTTTAGGCAGAATTTTCCACAGAGGAGCATTTCACTGCAGCTAGACTGACATATAATGTAGTAATCATTTTGCTGTATTTAATTTTTCATTAATTCTCTTACACCGATTTTATGCTATTCAGGATCATTATGGGTGTAAGCAGAGATTTCCTGGAAAGCTATGGGAGTATCCATAAAATAAATTCATAGACATTCCAAAGCTAACAAATCTTATGACCATTTACGCCCCACCAGTACTGTCCCTCAGGCAGCACCTCCTTTCTCCAGAAGGGCCATACCAGTGTAAAACTAGAGTAAATTTGTGGATACCCATTCAGTCACTAGTTTATGATTGAAGTAAGTTAGTGAGTTGCACTGCTTAACATGTAGGAAACATTTATTCCAAAGGTATGGGAGGTAGTGCCCTATAAGCATGCATCTCCATTGCAATGTATTTATCTATTGGTGAAGAATTTAAGTTCCTGGTTCTAAAATTGGTGGAGATATAAGACATGTGGTGAAACAGGAGGTTGAAGACAACTGGGTCTCTAATGGTGCAAGCCAGACCAGTCTCCCATCAAAAATCTGTAAGACACTGAATTAGGGGGAGAGCATTTCCAGCCCCACTTTTAGTAGCTCAGGGACTTTAGGCCTGTGAATTTATTGGTTAGGGGCCTTTGGGATCTTTGTAATTATTCAATATGTTTAGTGAGCTACATCCCAAAGGGAGTCGGCGGTGGGGGGTGTACTTGGTAAGTGGCCTGATCAATGCTGACTATATGGAAGTGAATACCTATTTAGGCCATGCTGATATTCTCTTAGCAATTAGGTGGGCTAAATAAAAGGATTTCCTGACAACTGTTGCCACATGATGGTCAAAAGACAGGGAACCATTAGCCCAAGTTTCTAGGCCCTTGACAAGATTTGCATTTTGTAGTGGTGTGTTGTGTAAACAGTATGAAGGGAAGAGGTTGTCTACCATACTGACAGTACACTTTTTAGCATTTAGTTTGACCTCATTTTTAGTACACCAAGGGTTTACTAGGGACAGTACATTCCGGAGAGTTTGTTAAGCCAGAGGTATTGGCTTTTCATTTGAAGATCTGAAAAGTAAATACCAAAAAGGAGAGGTCCCAGCACTGAGCCCCAAAGGACATCGCAGGTCAGTTTCATACTTACTGATGAGGCATCTGCAACATGCACTATGTAGGGTCTGTCTTTCTGGCAAATGTTCTTCGTGTTTCACTGTTGCAGTCATTACATTTGGGTAATCTGCTGGCAGGTTGCCCTCAGTCGGCTGATTAACAAAGTCTTGGGTCCTGCGTCAGTTGCTGTCCCTTCTTCCATGATGTCAGATCGTCAGGGGTATAAACATGCAGCCGATGCCATTACATCAGTCTTTCTTGCCATGTGGTGCCCGAAGCAGAAGCAGTTTGCAAGTGCCAGTCGGCCGACTCCTGGAATTTTTGTTTTCGAGTTTCAGAAACGAAGTCTTCAGCTTAAAGCTAAGTACCCATTGGGGAAACTTTTTCTTGCTCCTTACCAATATCAGTAAAAGTTAATAATTGCATTACTTGTGGAAAGCAAATACCTCATAAAGTTTTTCATTTGTACTGTATTCCTTGCCTAGGCCCTGACCACGACGTACCCTGCTGTCGGTTTTGTGCTTTATTTATTCAGCGCACTATCCGTCGTTGGTACATTTTTGCCTCTAAATATTTTGGTTCTCAGTTTAATTATCCAGAAATGACGTCTGTTAGCCATCCGATTACCGGAATTCTGAAAAAATGCAAAGAAAAAGACAGAGACAGGCCAACGACGCTTCTCCTAAGCCAGTCGCCAGTTCACCGGTACTCAGTGAGGTGCTTTCGCAGTCCCTGATACCCGCTACTTCTGACTCGCAGGCCTCTACTGAGACCCATTCGGCGTCCGGTATGCCGCGAGATGCTTCACCCATGGAACCCGTGGATGTCTCTACCTTGGATGGGTCCTGAGCCGCTGTGCAGGCACCAGCTTCTGAGAGTGTATTCAGGCCTAAAGACTTGCATATTAAACCGACTCCACCTTCTATTCTAAGGCCTACATCTCGATCAATGTCTAAAAAACTGACGCCCAGGCCACATGTTCAGGCCCCTATGCCTAAAAAACAAATGATCAAAATGGCTGAAGATCTTATTACTCTAATCAGGGGTAGTCAAACCCCCCCCCCCCTTCTAAGAGGCCTAGGACTGACCTTGACTATGAATCTTCTGATCATGACTCTGTTTCTTCTAATTCTTCCAGTGACCTAGATTTGTCCATACCTACTTATGACGATTCTGATGCAGAGGATTCCATTCCCTCTGCTTCCCTCCCTGAGGACTTTTCTTTTGGGGAAACTTTATATATCATAAGGGAGCATTTCCACTGGGAAAGTCAGGAATTTTCTGAACCTAAAAAGAGGCTTAGGGATTTCCTTCTTCTACCTCAGCATAGGCCTTTGGCTATACCTCCTGTACTAGACATTGTTGATGATGTATTTTCGGAATCCAGTATGGCCCCTGATTCCCTGCCTCCGGGAGCTCCCAGTAAACCTGACAGATACTACAGGGTTCCTGAGTCTCACAAGTTATTTTTCAAAAATCCTGTTACGGATCCAGAAACCATTTCTCAGGGGCCCAAGGGCATTAAGGCTTCTACTGCTAAAAATCCTACCCCTTCTGATAGAGACTCCAGGGTGCTGGATAGATGGGGTAAAAAGGTTTACACTTCTGCAACCTTGGCAATCAGGGCTTTAAACTGCCAATTTCATATGCTAAAATGTCAACAGCATATTATGGGACTGCTCAAACAGAAAATGATGTTGATTTCTGACTGTGTGGAAAATAAAGATTTACATGATTTATTGCATTCTGCTGAACAAGTTGGAAAACATACTTTGCAGTGTGGTTTTGATTCTTTAGAGGCCTCTTGCAGGGCTGCTGTTACTGGGTCTGTGCTTAGAAGGCATGCTTGGCTTAAGGAGCAATCTCTGCCTGATCATGTTAAAGCAAAATTGTTGGATGCTCCTTTAAATCATAGGTTCATAGGTTCATACTAGGCTATCTGCCCTAGGGCATTTATAAGCCTAGCCAGAGTGTGTTTGGCTTTCGCCACCCATTTTAAATTAATTTTGCTATGCCCTTTTTCGAGGTTAATATACTGTGCCTTTGTCTAACAGTGATATAGAAGTGATACCCAGGGTAAACTTACAATCTCCCATCCACTCATCAAGATTCCTCTTGAAGAGAGTCAATGAGGGACTCTGCCTAACCTGGACTGGGATTTTATACCTGTTTGGCAATAAGGCTAAAGAAGTTCTAAAAAAAGATGGAAGATAAAGCTAAATCTATGCAAACTGTAAAAGATTTCTTACAAGTGCAACCTCCAAGATTTAGTAGGCACTGGCCTACTAAGAATTGGTCCTTTCCAGCTCCTTCCAGATCCACTCAAGCCAAAACCAGACACACCAAAAGCACCAGGTTTCAGTCCCAAGGGACTCTCAGAACTAAGCAATGGGGGGGGCCTCCACTTCCAAATCTGGAAATAACAATACATCCCCCTATGGTAAACAGGCTCAATGACTTTCCTTTAAAATTACCAAGCACTTACCTTTTAGCCGCCCCTTTGGGGGGAAACATTGCTCTTCATGCAAAACACTGGGAACTCATAACCCAGGACAAATGGGTTTTAAATATAGTGTCCCAGGGATACAGATTTCATTTCCACACTTTGCCAACACCAAGCGGGTGGCCAGACCTGCCCTCAAATCAGTGGGCAGAGGCTCAGAAACAAGTACTTTCCATCTTAAATATGGGGGCTATTCAACTAGTACCAGAAGAGGAAAAGGGACAATGTTTCTATTTTTCCTGGCACCCAGAAAAGACAAATCATGGCGTCCAATTCTGGACCTGTCTACTCTAAACGCCTTTCTGGACATTCCAAAATTCAAGATGCTGACTCTTCACCAGTAACTTCCTGTGCTAGGCAAATATGCCTGGTTGGCAACTCTAGATTTAAAAGAAGCTTACCTGCATATCCCAATCAGGGAATCTTGCAGAAGATACCTACGCTTGAAAGCAGGCTACTTGCATTATCAGTTCTCTGCACTGCCCTTTGGCTTGTCTACTGCGCCCAGGGTATTCACAAAGTGCTTGGCTCCAGTAATTGCATTTTGCAGGCAAAGAAATATTCAGGTATATCCATACCTGGACGATTGTCTAATTCAGGCAGAAAACCAGGCCATACTTGTAAATCATCTGGCATTTGTAAAAAGGGTTCTAACTTGTCTAGGGTACACCATAAATGAAAAGAAATCACAACTGGTACCCTCTCAAGAGATTACATTCCTGGGTGCAAGCTTGAATACAACTGTCCAGATGGCTTTCCTCATGCCAGAAAAGCAAATTCATTTGGTAACTTACTTCAAACAAGTGGCCACAAAAACCCTGCTATATCTGCAAGACAAATACTGCAAGCCTTGGGGTTCATGGCCTCCTGCATTCTTCTAATTCCATATGCAAGACTGTATATGAGGAAACTTCAGTGGTACTTAAAAAGTCTATGGAGTCAACATTGTCACAGCTTGGAAACAATGATTCCTATCATAACCTGCCTACGCCTGGAGTTCTTTTGGTGGGCAGAGGCCTGCCACCAAAACAAGGGACTGCCATTCACACTACCTCCTGCCGTCCAAACCCTAACTACAGACACATCAGACTATTCATGGAGGCTCACCTGGCAGGGAAGTGCATTCAGGGCAAATGGAACCCAAATCAAATGCACCTACACATCAATCAAAAAGGAATGTTAGCTGTACAGAATGCACTGACAGCCTTCAAGGACTACATTCATCCAAGACAACTAATGGTAAAGACGGACAACACCACGGTTATGTGGTACATAAACAAGCAGGGGGGTACACATTCCTACCCCCTCTGCAGACTAGCCATGGCATTGTGGAACACGTCCTTGAGCTACCAAGTGCAACTACAAGCTCAATTCCTGCCAGGAAAACTGAATACACTGGCAGACGGACTAAGCAAGAATCTCATGGACCCACACGAGTGGAAATTGGAACCACGGATTTTCAACATGTTGACAAGCAAATGGGGGAGTCCAGACATAGATCTATTTGCCTCCCCCCAGAACTACCAGTTGGACACATTTTGCACAAGGTCTCCTCACAAAAAAGCCTGGAAAGTGGATGCTCTGTTCTTCAGTTGGAAAAACCTATCAGTCTATGCCTTTCCCCCTCTGGCTCTGCTCTCAAACAGGACAAACCAAAAATGATTTTGATTGCTCCAGACTGACCACGCCAACACTGCTATCACAAATATCTCCATGGCACCTGCCTCAGACACCTTCCTTTGTCTCAGCAGGAGAACCAAATTCTGCACCCTAAGCTCCCAACATTGAACCTTGCAACTTGTCTAATCACTTAAATTCACCCTTAGCATCCCTCAGCAAACCTGTGATTGATGTCATCTCGGAGGCGAGAAGACCTAGTACTAGAAAATCTTATGCTGACAAATGGAAAATATTCTGTGCCTGCAACCAATCTTTAGGGATGAGCACAGCAGCGCCCAATTTACCTCAGATTTTGCAATACTTAACTGAGATGCTTCACAAGGGCCTGTCTTTTTCCTCTATTAAAATCCACGCTTCAGCTATTTCAGCTCACTGTAACACAGAACCACCCCTCTTTTCTCATCCCCTGCTCAAACAGTATCTCAGAGGGGCAAAGAACTTGAGAACACCCAGGAGAGGCTCCTACCCCTGCCTGGGACATTAACTTTGTTTTGGAAAAGCTCACTTTATCTTCTTTCGAGTCAGCTGCTACTGCAGACTTAAAATTTCTTTCTTGGAAAACAGCCTTCCTCTTAGCAATCACTTCAGCTAGAAGGGTATCTGAATTACAGGCCCTTATGGCAGTGGAGCCTTTCATCATCTTTCATGCGGACAAGGTATCTCTGAGGACCAATCCATCCTTCATGCCCAAGGTGGTTTCCAGTGTGACTCTTAACCAGTCCATTCATTTGCCAACCTTCTATCCCAATCCACAAAACAAAGGGGAACGGATTCTGCATTCCTTGGACGTGCACAGACAACTTAGATTCTACTTGGACAAAACTAAATTTCGAAGAAAATCTGAACAATTGCCAGTGCATTTGCTACTGGGGCAGAGGGGAAGGCTATTTCAAAACAAACCATTTCTAAATGGATAAACCATTGCATTTATTTCTGCTATAAGCACCATGGAAAACCTATAACCCAGGGGATCAGATCTCATTCCACCAGGGCTGCATCTACTTCTGCAGCCTTTCTCAGAGGTGTTCCTACCAGGGATATTCTAGAAGCTGCTACCTGGAGTTCAGTACATACTTTCACCAAGCATTATCATTTACCAATTTTCTCTAAATCCAGAGCTGTCTTTGCCACTGCAGTATTGCAGGGCCTTATATAGCTGGTCCTAATGCTGTATAAATCCATCCTCCCAACCATAGCCTTGGGAATCTAACCAAATGTAATGACTGCAACAGTGAAACACGAAGAACATAGTACAGTTGTGTACACTTACCATAAATGTAGATGTTCGAGTGTATTCACTGTTGCAGTCCTGGTTACCCTCCCTCCAGCCCCCTGTTTTTCTCTTTCTATACCTCTACTTTCTTTTACTATGCTTAAAAGCCTTTTTGGTGTATTTGCTTTTGGTTGGAGGTATATTTTTGTGTTTTTAATTTTATTTGCTTCCCATTTGGGGGGCGCCTGACATCTGGGGCAAGAAAAACTGATGTAATGGCATTGGCTGCATGTTTTATACGCCCGACGACCTGATGTAATGGAAGAAGGGACAGCAACCGACGCAGGACCCAAGACTTTGTTAATCAGGCCGACTGAAGGCAACCTGCCAGCAGATTACACAAATTTAATGACTGCAACAGTGAATACTCGAACATCTACATTTATGGTAAGTGTACACAACTGTACTTTTGCTGTCTAGAGATGTTCCTCAGATTTTGGTAAAGGAAGAGATGCTAACTAACTAATTGAATGCTGTCAGGGGTCAGAGCCTCCTAAGAACTTTAAGGCTGACGTCCCCTTAAAAAAGAAGCAAAAAAAAAAACAAACACATTTCTTCAGCTCCTAAAGATCATCAGAGTGAATGGCAAAATTTCTCTCAAGGCCTGTTTAATGCCCTTGTGGCTCTGAAGCTTCCTCAAGGGATTTCTGTTTCTGCTCTTCCTAGGTCTTTCACACCTCTTAAGAGGCCTAGGGAGCACGATTCCAGTGATGAAGATACACATTCTGATGAAGAATTCCTGACTTATTGTTCTCAGATTCCTTCTCCCGTAGATTATGGTTCTGAGGAGGAGGAGTCTATTAGGTTCATAGGTAGATACTAGGCTATCGGCCCTGGGGCCTATATAAGCCTAACTGAAAAGGTTCCCTGGCTTTCGCCACCCAAGAAAATTATTTTCATTTGCCCCTGTCAAGCAGTGCCGCAGAAGTGATCCCCAGGGTGAATTTTCTATTTCCCATCCAGTCATCAACATTTTTGTTAGAGGGCCAATGAGGAGCTTTGCTTGACATGAATGGGTACTTTGTTCCAGAGTATGGGAAGTCTCTGGGGCATGAATCTATCCCTCCAGCATGTTCTGTTTATTGTGGTGACAAGGTTTAGGTCCCTGGAGCATGTGGTTCGGAGAGATTGGGATTTTTTTAAGTGTAGCATGTCCATCAGCTCTGGGTTTGACATAGCTTTGTATGTTAGGCAAAGATCGCCTCTGAGTAGGCGATATGCGACAGAGCAGAGCTAGAGTTTTTTGAGACGGTCTGCGTATGACATCTGTTTGAGGCCGGTAATCTCTTAGTGAGGTGTTTCTGTGGCCTTCCCAATTGTTGTAGGTGTCTTGTGAGATACATGCCAAACGGGGCATTGTACTCTGTAATGTGTCTGATGAGGGATGAGTAGAGAGGAACGATGACCTCCTTTTTTCTAGAGGTGAACCCTTTTGTGATTAGGTGTGCCATGTAGAAGGATTTCCTGACTCCGGTGGCGATGTGGTTATCAAAGGAGAGACTACTGTCCATCTGTGTCCCGAGGTCTCTTATCACACCTTCAGTGGTTAGTGAGCTACCGCCTATGTGTTAGTTCATGGGTACTGAGTTTTTCCCAAAGGGGATAACAATGCACTTCCTGCTTTTGTTCGTAGATCATCTTGCCTTCCCCTTAGAGGCAAAAAGGTTGGTAGAAGGCCTCCTCCTGCTAAGGCTAACCAAACCCCTTTACCTCAGAAACCTCCTTTTCCAGAAAAAAACAGGTGCTATTCGACTATCCTTGCCCTGCTCTTCAGTCACATTCCTAACTCCTTTCGTCTTTCCCTGTCCCGTCCTATTTGGTTAAAGATCACCCAAGACTCTTGGGTTCTTTCCATAATTCACGAGGAGTATTTCATGTCTTGTTGGCTCAGGGAACTATTCAAGACGTTCCAACTCCTCAGAGAGGGGGAAGAGGTTTTACTCCAGAATGTTCTTGGTCATCAGGAAAGAAGACACTGAGACCCATTCTGGATCTCTCTCAGCTAAATACTGTTTTGAAGGTTCCTTCCTTTCAGATGCTATCCCTTCCAACCTTGTTTCCTCTTCTACTTAAAGCTTTTCTAGTTTCTTGGATCTCAAGGATGCTTATCTACATATCCCTATTCATCCCCTTTTCAGGAAGGTTTTATGGTTCTCTGTTGCCTCATGGCATTTTTGGTCTTCTGTTTTGCTGTTTGGCTTCCCTACTGCTCCATGGGTCTTCATCAAATGCCTCGCTCCTGTGATTGCTTTCCGCAGATTGAGAGGAATACAGATCTTTCCTTGTCTGGATGACCTGCTCATTCAGGCCTCTTCTCCAGAGATTTTACTTTAGTATCTACAATTTGCTGTTTGTCTCCTGCAAGCCCTAGGGTTTACTGTAAATTTCCAAATATATTTCCTGACTCTTTCTCAGGATCATGTTTTTCTAGGGTGTAAGGTCCAGACTGTTCCAGTGCTGGCATTGATGCCTCCTCCTAAGGCTTTAACTCTGATTACTTTCTTTCATTTCTTCTTCCTCTGGCTTCAGTTATAGCCAGGGAGTTTCTCAGGGCTCTGTGTAACATGTTTCCACTATTTCTATGCTTCCTCTGGCTAAGCTTCATATGAAGAAGCTCCAATGGTTTCTAAAGTCAGTCTGGCTTCAACTTCTCATTCTTTAGATTTCCTACTCCCTCTTCTTCCATTTCTCAAGCTGGAACTTCAGTGGTGGGTTCATCAGTTCTCCCTCAACCCAGGGCTTCCTTTTTAACCTACAGTCCCTTCTCAGGAACTCTTCACAAATACCTCAGACTTGGGATGGGGGGCCTCCTTCGGTCCTCTGAAACTGCAGGGCCTTTGGTCTCTTCGACCAAAGAAAGACCTCATCAGTGTCAAAGAGATGAGAGCTGTTCTTTTGGCTCGTCAGGCTTTATGTTCTCTTTTCCTTCTAGGGTCCCTCTGGATTTTCACAGACAATATCACAGTGATGTAGTATATCAAAAACAAGGGAGGACAAGGTCTTATTTGCTGTGCAGACTAGCTCTTCAGGTTTGGGATCTAGCTACCCAGTATTGTGTGACCCTTCAGGCAGTTTATATTCCCTAAAATCAGAACATGGTAGCAGATTCCCTGACCAGGTCCATAATACAGTTCCACGAGTGGATGTTTCACAGGGGATGTGTTTCTGGACATTGTCCACCAGTAGGGTACTCCTCAAGTAGATCTCTTTGCCTTCCCTCTGAACAGACAACTTCCTCTCTTTTGCACCAGAGTCCCATGTCTTCTGGCCTAGAAGGTGGATGCCCTCTCTTTTGGAATAGAATGTTTCTGTATGCCTTCCCTCCCCTTCCGCTCATTCGGAAGGTCCTGTTCAAGATAGAACAGGATGCCCCCAAAATCTTGCTGGTGATTCCCTTTTGGCCCAGATAACATTGAAACACTCTTCTGCATTTAGCCAAGGTCAGTCGTCACAAGTTATCTCACAGGGTGAACCTACTCACACAAGACAAGTGGTCTCTCATCCATTCCTACCTGTCAGCTCTGTAGTTGACTTTGTGAGTAATGGGATTTTGATTCCATTCAGACACCTTTTTTGAGGACATGCTTCAAGTCCTGCAGGAGATCAGGAAACCCACTACTAGAAAACCTTATTTGTCCAGACTGGAAGAGATTTTCTGCCTGGTGTCTTTCTCGTGACCTGGAGCCACTTACTGTGGATGTTCCTTTAGTTTTCTTTGTGTGAATTGCTCAATGCTAGGTTGGGATATTCTTCTGTTAAAGCCCAACGTTCAGTTATTTCAGCTTGTCTGCCTTTGACTCCCCCATTGGCCTCTAGAATCAAGGCTAAACAGTTTCTTAAAGGTGTCTTTCACATTAGGCCTCCCAGAAAACCTGTTCCTCCTTCCTGGGAACTTAATTTTGTTTTGGAAAAATTGACTTGGGCTTCTTTTTAGCCTGCTGCTTCAGCTTCCTTACAAAATCATTCTTGGAAGACTGGTCTTTTGGCTCTTACCTCTGCCAGACAGGTGTCTGAGCTGCAAGCCCTTATGACTGTCCCTCTTATTTTGTTTTTTCTTAAGGACAGGGTGTCTCTTCATACTATTCTGTCTTTTATGCCCAAGGTGGTTAATGAGTTGTTTCTTAATCAGTCTTGCCCACTTTTTTCCCTTCTCCATAATCTGCTAGTGAGAAGGTTCTTCACACCCTAGATTTGCATAGACAACTCAACTATTATTTGGATAAAGCTAAAGCCATTCATAAATCTGAGCAGTTTTTTTTTTGTTTCCTTTCTTCCTAGGTCTTAGGTTTGGTTGTTTCCAAATAAACCGTCTTTTCTTGGATATTTAAAGCTATTTCTTTTTGCTATTCCTTTCATGGGAAGAGCCTTCCTTCCTCTGTTAAGGCTCATTCTACTAGGGCAGTAGCCTCTTCTGGTGCTTTTTTCAAGGGTTTGGATACTAATTCTATTCCTGAGGCAGCTACCTGGATTTTTGAGCATATTTTTATCAAGCACTTTTAAGTTGGATACGATTTCTAGGGCTAGAGCTGGTTTTGCTAGGGCCTTTCTTCATGGCTTACTTGAGGGCTCTGCTGGCCCTTCCTATCTTCTTCCTGAGCTTTTGTACTCTTCCTATTGTAAAAAATATTGCAACAGTGATGTGGAAGGACATAGTACAGTTGTGTAAAATCTTACCATAACAGTAGCTGTCCTTCTCCTCACTGCTGCAGTATTCACTGCTCCCCCCATCCTTTTTCCTTCTGGATGTAATTGTTACCTACTAGTTTTCTTAGACTAGCATTTCTACTAGGGCTTTTTCAGTTCTGAGGATGGTACATCCGGATGTCATCATTATGCCATACTCTGTGCGCTGGGAGCATATGTGTGACTTACAGCATATCCATTACAACCTAAAGGCTTTGGTATACTGGCTGGACATCAGGCTGCCCTAAGCAGGGGATCCCTATTGTAAAGAATCCTGCAACAGTGAAGAGGAGGACATCTGTTGTTCATAGGTTCATAGGAGGTTACTAGACTAATGGCCCTAGGGCCCTTACAAGTCAAGCCAACCTCATCCCTTATTTCCTTAATGGTCTAGAGATATGGTGTATGTTATAAGCAGATCTACATCAGCACTGACTGCCCGTATGCAAGAGAAAGACACGGGTGAAACCCCTGGGGTGAATTTGTGTTTTCCCAACCAGTCGTCCAAGTTGCACTTAAAAAAGGGTTAACGAGGGGCTCTGTTTAACCTGTATTGTAACTTTATTCCAGAGGAGAGGTAACCTCTGGGGGACGCATCTGTCTCTCCTGCATGTTCTGTTGATGTCACATGCTAAGTTAAGGTCACTAGAGCAAGTGAATTGTGTACTATTTGACTTACAAATGTGCAACATTTCCATTAAGGCAGGATCAGAGATTACTCTGTATGCAAGGCACAGGTCACCTCTGAGTAGTCTGTACGATACAGAGTATAGTGACAGGGATTTCCATCTGTCCACGTAAAACATGCTGAAGACCCTGAATTTTTTTTGTGAGGAACCTTTGATGTCTCTCCAGTTGCTGCAGGTGCCATTTAGGTACATACCAAAGGGAGCATTGTACTCTATTATTGGCCTGATGAGGGAAGAGTACAAGGGGCTGTAACCTCTTTTGTTATGGAAGCTATGCCCTTGCTTATGAGATGAGCAACTTGAAAGGCCTTCCTTACCACCGTGGAGACATGGTGATCAAAAGTAAGGTTGTTGTCAACCTGTGTGCCTAAATCTCACACCACTGATTTAGTGCTTAGGGTGTTGGCATTAATATGGTAATCTGCAGGGACATCACCTTTGCCAAAGGGGACAATAATGCATTTTTTTTTGCATTCAGTTTAAGACCATGATTTTGGTACCAGTCATTGGTTTGCATATATCCTTCTTGTAGAATGTTGACATCATTTAGGCACTCAGTGCCTGCTCCCAGTTTGCAGTCATCAGCATACTTTGTCAGTTACAGACCTTTTGTTTTTGCCTATACTTCTGAAAAGTAGATTACAAACAATAGGGGCCCCAGCACCGATCCCTGTGGAAACACCACTGGTAACGGGTCTGCTGGTGGAGGTGGACTCATCTGTTTTGACTGTATGTGTTCTGTCTGTGAGCCAGTTTGCAACCCACCTGAGAGTATATGGGTTTAACCCCCAGCTGGTTGAGTTTTTCAATGATGCCTGAGTGGTGGGTTGTGTTAAAAGGCTTAGCCAAGTCTAGTTAGGCCATATGCACAGGTTTGCCTTTGTCCAGGGCTTTGGTGACAGTCTCGAAGAAGTCCACCAAGTTCAACAGGCAGGATCGCCCTTTAACAAAACCAAACTGGGTCAGGTCTAATGTTTGAAGGTCTCCTATATCCTTGTTGATAAGTTTTGTGATAAGTTTGTCCATGATCTTGCATATAAGGCTGGTTAGGCTAATGGGTCTATAGTTCCCAGGGTTGGTGGATGCACCCCTCCCCCTTGTGCAAGGGGATGATGGTAGCTGTTTTCCATTCAGCAGGGACAAAACAAATGCTTAGGCTGTGGTTGAAAGGAGTACCCATTGGTGTTGCTAACTCCTGTTTTAAACCATTGAAAACACATCCTTGGATGCTATCAGGTCCCATAGAGGCTGTGTTTTTGGCCTTGGAGAGAGCAGTTAAGACCTGCTCTTTAGAGATATTAGGTGGAGAATAGGTAGTAGGAATGTTCTGGGGTATATGTGATGGGGACAGGGGGAAGGAGTTTTCACTGAACCTGTCCAATAGCAGGTTGGCTATTTCTACTGGTTCAGTATATGTGCTACCAGTCACTACCAGTTCAGCGCACATCTGGTCTTTTCCATTAAGGTTTTGGATATAGCTATGCTAATTTAGATTTCTAGTTAGCTTTAGAGGACTTTACAAGATGTCTTATTTGCTTGTTCAAGCTGAGAAGGGTGTGCTTCCAATTCTGAGATCATTCCTTCTTGCTCTTAGACAGCAGTTTATTCCTCTTATACATAATCTGTTTATGGCAGATGTCCACCAGGCAGGCTTGTTTTATCCTGAGGATCTTGCTTTGGCCCTGTCAGGAACTCCTGAGTCAGTACAGCTGTATAGATGTTTATACAGTGCATTGATGTATGCCCCCAGTATAGGTGTCCTCCCAGTCAGTGAGGACAGGAGCTTTGAAGTTATTAATGCTTTCCTGTAAGAGGTTGTAGTTGGCTGTTATGGCAAGATTTTACACAACCGTACTTTATTACTGCATCCTTTCACCACTCCTTAAATGGCCAAGACTGCAGTTTAATAACTGAGGAGGAAATAATAAAATTAAACTGAGTGTGTGGAGGTTGCTTGGGTCCCAGAAGCCATGGAATTCTAGGTGCTTTGAGATACATTTTAGAGATTCTTCCTGCAGCATTTTGTTACAGTTATGGTCTGGACAAAAATCATGACTAAAGAAGTTAAGTCTTTTTCTTTCAGTGAAGAAATAAGATGTGCTCAAGGCTTAATGATCAAAGCTGACAAAAAAGTAGTTCTCAATAAAATGAGAAGATAAATCCTTGCAAAAATACAAAAGATATATTTATTTATTTATTTTCAGTTTGTTAACTGGGAAAGTCCAATGGGCCGAAATGAGTCCTTTTTCAATGGAGGCCCGGGGGAAAAGCTCCAAGTACAGATATAAGAAGCAAATATCAACAGAGTTAATACATATGTTATTAGATACCGGATATATATATTAGGATAATGCCTATCTCACTGTCAAAAGAAAGAAAAGAGATAGTTGCTTTCTTTGAATCCATCTGATGCCAGATTGGGATGAAAGTTAATTAATAAGTAGCCTCAGTCATATATTTCAAGTTGCTGCTGTCACACATCATACAGCTTGCCTCTTCACCCCCACCCCTAAAAGACAGCTACCATATGTTTATCCACCTGATAAATGAAATGTAATAATAGCATATTTTAACTTGTTGATCACAGATGTATATCTACAATATGCCTACTTACCCCTGCCTCCCAAAGGTATAGTGTTCTGATATGTGGTTGTGAGGAAAGAGAAAAAAGTTATCAGTTATTTATTCCAGGCTGTTGCTCCTGCACAAGCTATAGTTATATTGTACACATACCAGTGAGGTATGATTGTGTGAAAAGTTAAAGAAATAATGACCACAGTGTTGTAGCCCCACAAAAACCACAGTAACCATTTGTGCATAATTCTAAAATTTTAATTGTGAGGAAAAGTTGAGAAGTAATGACTTCACTTTTCTCCAGTCCCAAACAAGTTATAGTGATCTTCTGTGTTTGCCTGTGAGGTTTGAGTGCAAGGATTATTTAAAAAGTAAGAATCTCACTGTTTCCTGCCCCCACCACTCACAAATACAAGGCACAGCAACATTTTGTGCACACCTCTGAGCAGAGCCAGTTGTAGAACATGTGAGTCCAGGACAGAAGCCCTCAATAAGCCTGTGTCAAGCTCCACTTCAGCAACCTGAGTTGTGAATGCTGCCAAGGTCTAGATGTTCTGTGATGCATTTTATGTCTTATTTTTGAAAGATAGTAACTTGTAGTGTATGGCTAGCTGTGATTATGGTCTGAATTTGGGGAATAAGCATGCTTGTTAAACAGCATTCTTAAGCACCATTATATCAGTGGAAAGGTTTTCAGCAAGCAAATATTAAGTACCTTCTACTACTTTTAGGCTCTATTCACACACTAGAGCATTAATAGCAATCAGTGGTCACCACAAAGAAGCAGCGTGAAGCTGTTGAACACTTAAGCACTTAACAGTTGTGTTTAACGCCTTCCCAGCACTCTTCTTTGGTGTCTACTCTGTGTGCGGCAACAATAAATGTATTACAGTACTACTGTAGTTTTTCTTCTAACTTTTATGGCTACTGAATCACATACAATGTAGGTGCAGCATTAGCTTCATTTGTACATTTTTAAGTTTCTATGAAATATCTGTGCAGTCATTACAAGTGTAACTCATATTTACAATGTATACATCTTATGTCACAGATATGCTTCTGTTACAGTAGTAGACAGCTAAAAACAAAACTGTCCTTTCAGACCACTAAGTGCCCCTTTTACCTTCCCCAGCCTTCAGCAGCTTCTGGCACCTCTGCCATACATTCTCCTAATACTACATGCTGAAAGATCATGCAGGGGGAAAATAGGCTTTGATACAGCTATACAAGAGAAGCTGTGACTGGTTATCTCCCAGGTGTTACTTAACTACTGCTTGGTATGCTGCCCAGCTTCACTTATTCTCCGAGTATCCAATTAATCCATTTAAAGGTTGCTGTGGCATGGCCACCTATATCCAAAATCAGTGGATGCAACGCAGAGGACCTAATCCTGGGCACGGTGCCATTAATTCACAGGATGAGCACACTTGCTTACATAACATGCACTACTATGAATAATTTGGAGGACTGGTGGTTCACATGTAACAAGTGTGGAATGTGGAAGAAAATAAAAACTCAAGTGGGCATAGGGAGGGCATATAGACCGTGCACAGAATACAAACTAGCTGACACCTAGGAGAGAAAAGTCATATGAGACTTCTGTGTTACTTTTTCTCCCATTCTCCAAATGTTATCACTTAATGTTACACAAACGTTCCTACTGAAGTAATTGGCGAGTGTGTACTCACCATAATAAATCTTGGAGGTAGAGGTAACTGTAGCAGTAAAGATACCTCCAGCTCTTTCTATTTTAGTTCTACAATTTTAGATAACTTTTATATTT
This sequence comes from Protopterus annectens, assembly GCF_019279795.1. NCBI lineage: Eukaryota > Metazoa > Chordata > Ceratodontiformes > Protopteridae > Protopterus > Protopterus annectens. Next base: position 108,179,137 of record NC_056727.1, on the reverse strand, counting down.
CTAATTTAGTGAATGTATAGCAACATTATTTGTTCACAGTTTTTATATGCTATAATTCTGCCACAAGCACATGTTGCTGTTAAGAAGTTTCTTATCTTGAAGAACTGATGTAGGTGTATGACAATGCTTTTTGCAAACAAACCTTGTGGCACTTCAAGTTGCTACCCATATCAAAAAAAAAAAAGTGTTGTCTTATGCAGGGAAATAAAATAGCCGTAGAAAATTTTCCAGGCTTAACTCTACATTGCTGGTCAATAAACCCACATGCAGTGATTAAATGATGCAGTGAACTCTCAAAGGTTTTTGGTGGTGAGTGGAGAGACGCAACTGAATTTCTGCTTGCACTGGAAGGACCCCCATTCTTTAACAGTAACTGAAAAAAGTTTTTATTTACTGTCTTTTGTTGGTACATGGTAAGTCCTGGCTGAATGACTGCTGGAAAACTGTGACCAGCTTTAATGGTAACACCAGTCACATGCCAATCCATACTGTACAACCTGCTACAGGAATGTAGTCACAGTCATCTCCTGTCTTGGTGAATCTCTTACAAAGTTATGCTTCCGTCAAGTAAGTTTGAAATGTTTGTGATCATTATGCATAGGAAGTATTATCCTTATTTGTTTGACATTTTTTTTTTGTTTTACATTTAAGAGCTGGTTCCAACTTTACTTTCAGCAATATGTTTTTCCTTTTCTTTTTGTGTTAGAGTGCTGGAAGTAGTTCGTGGCATGCCAGATACACAATACTGACCTATCTCCAGACCGTGGTATTCTATAATCTGTTTATTTTTCACAACAATGAAGAGGCAGTTCAAGCCATTAAGTGGCTGGTGTTGAAACTTCTAGAAGATGAGCAGCTTGAGGTAAAATCCGTCATAATAAATGCTGAGTGAGTTGGTTGAAAGCTAATGTTTAGTAATATGAATGAATATTGAATGATTAAATGTTTGGGAAGTGAAGTTCACAGATTTTATGCTGTTTTTCTGTGTTAGTCTTTGTTTTATTCAAAGTGTTTTCATGTGAGTTTTGGAACAAAGTTATTTGAAGCTCTTGTAATGATGTGACTGGAATGAATTCACTAGAACTACTTGAATTCTAGCAGATATAACCTGGTTTCTGAAACGTGGTTTGAACCTTTGAGATGAAATAGCTGTAAAACATGAGTACAGGCAACCCCTATACTCCCATAGTACAATATACTAGCTGCGATGGTAACACCTTAGCAGGCAGTTGGGGGGGATGCAAAACCGTGATTATTGCCAGATTAAATGCCACAAAAAATCATGACCCCAAAACTCCTTACGAGTTTCAGCAGAACAGAGCAATTGATCCCTCTGCTTCAGGAAATACACTTTGTCTTTCAGTCTTTGCCACAGATTGTAATTCAATTTAGATGATGGATATTGACTTAGTTTTCAAAAACTGTGTTTCTCCAGCCTGCTGATGTTTTAGTGGTACAGTTAAGTTGTGATATGTCTGCAGTATGTACTTTCAGTATTTATATATTTGTATTTATTTTGTGTGTGTGTGTGTGTGTGTATATATATATATATATATATATATATGTGTGTGTGTGTGTGTGTGTGTGTGTATGTATATATGTATATATTTAAATATTTGTATTTTGCACCCCTCCAGCTGACCATCAGCTTCTCGATATCCAGTGGGTGGAATTGTACTGGGGACATACTGACACAGTGTCCCACCTCCATGGTGACTTAGTGTCCTCCACCATTTCTCACTAAGTGCAGCTCTCCTTTTAGAATCACTGGCCTCCACCAGGGTCGCATGTGAGAAACTGTCAGGTGCAACCACTTACCCCCCCCCCCCCAAGGATAGGTGTGTCCCTCCTCCTCCCAGCATCTCAGATGGCAGAGTTGCTTCTTAAACTTAGGTCACCTGAGCTGTAGCCAGGGCTTTTTCCCTTTATTCCATGGCAGTGGCTTACTTCGGTTATCTTAAGGAGCAAGCTCCCGTAGTTCAGTCTCGACTATATTATTGAATGCAGAAAATACATAGGTTCCAGTGAATTCTTGTCAGATACAGCTATATCACTGTAGCACTGGATTATGTTGCTGAGTGCTGAAAAATATGTTGTCATTTTTTTTATCTGTCAACATATAGAAAGAATGAAAATGTAACTTCTGTGTGAAAGATTTATTGTATTTAGATGTGGAATCACAACAAAATTATAAATTTATGTTTTCGATAGTTTTGTAATTTTACTTTGCGTAACTTTTTGCACTTTTTTCAAATAATACAGCATTTAAATTTTTATTTTTTTGTTTTGCATTGAATACTATCTAGCTGGAAGTTGTGGCTCTGTTTTTTCAGTTAATGCTTGTTAGAATTTAGTGTTTGTTAGGTTTCCTGCATAGCCAGTGATATGTGGGGGTAGTTTCACTTCATTGATATTCGGTTTCTGCCTTATATAAGTGGTACATTTTGGATTATTTTCTGCTTAAACTCTGAGCTTTGGCTGGCTAAAACCTACCTGCAATCAACTGGACATATACGTGAATTTAAGTAAATCTTTATCTGCACTTTTTTCAAGTAATACAGCATTTAAATTGATTTATTTGTGTTGCATTGAATACTATCTAGCTGGAAGTTGTGGCTCTGTTTTTTCAGTTAGTTCCCCCACCCACCCTCACTGCTTTTGTTTTGCTGTTAATCTTGGGTGGCTTTGAAATTGCCCACCCCTCTTGTAAATTTGCATTTGGATACTAATCCTGGGCCCATCTCATTTGCTCATTCAAAAAAAGAAAAGGTACTTGCGTATTATCGCAACCACATTTTAGCGGCTGCAAAATGTGGATACTGCAAGTGACAGCAGTGCATGTAACACTGATAATTGATGTTCAAAGTTTTTTCAACTGTCGGATTACACTGCTTAAGTCTGAGGAACACAGTAAGCTGTAATCAGAGGCAGCTACTTTTTGTCAGCAGCTACACACTGCATTCCTTTACGATGTAGCAGTGATGCCCTTGCCCGTTCTTGCAAGCAGCTGCCAAAGCTGCCATCATTCTTGCCATGTGTTCCCTGTCACGTTCACTGCCTCAATCAAGCAACGATGAGCACTACTCAGATGGCAGGAACTTAATGCAACATAGCAGAAATCATACACAGCTGGAGAAGAAGCATGCATTTGGAAAGTAAAAACAACACACACTTTTCTTGTGGAAGTCTGTGCTGTGTTTCAGGCCGATGAGGTCTGAAAAGAAATGCACGCCGTTATTTACTGACAGTAAGAGTGTAGGGTGAGTTGGATACCGATGAGTTTGCGAGGGCTACTTTAAAAATACGAGGCAGAAATGGGACACTGCAAAAGTTAACATGTGCCTAGATGCGTGCACGGGACTGGGGAAACAGACGTGAAAAAATTTAAAAAAAATAAACCGTTACATGTGACATGCAGGAAACAACTGTAGCTCATCCTAAGCCCATTCATCTCTTCTGCTGTGCGTGTTCTTAATAATACATCACGTCTGTGAACTGTAACCCACACACGATAAGGACACAATTTCAAAATTGCTGTTATACCCTTTGTAGAAATTGGAGCCTCAAACAGCTACTTATACTTTCCATTTGTTAGCACAATAGCAGCCATGACAATGAAAGCATGTGTCTGTAATACATGCAAATCAGGAAGAGGATTTCTTACAATTTGTCTCTTCCTGAAAGTAATGCAAACTATTTCCTCAACAATAAGGACTTTGTGTAGCACCTTTCAGTGTTTCCTGCACTCCTAACAGTTGAGGTATGTCAATTTTGCGACCTCTAAAATGTAGTTGCGATAATACGCAAGTACAAAAAAAATTGCACTTTATTCATCTGCTTTTACTGTATTTGTGTTTCTTCTTACTTTATTACTTTATTTTGCTTTTGTGCCATCTTAAAAGTACTCAGTTGTATTTATTACTGCTTGGTGTAGCTATCATTCTCAGCCTTTTGGTTTAAGCACTTGGGCTTCAGACCAGTTGTTTTACATTAAGAAGGTTTGTGGTCTGCACTGTTGTGGCAAGACAGGTAGCTTACATCCTTCTAAGTTGGGAACTGCTGATTGAAGGCTCAGTGTCTGTTATTCTAAAAGTGTATTAGTTCTGGTTTAAGTACTTGGGCTTCAGGCCAGTCATTTTACATTAGGAAGGTTTGTGGTCTGCACTCTTGTGGGAGGAGAGGCTGGATTCTGCCCTTCTGAGCTGGGAATTTCTGGTTAGAGGCTTATAGTGCCTGCATATTTGAACTGTTTCTTACTGAAATTAGTGTGCCTTGTTTGCTGTTGCATAAACTAGATTCAGGCCTGCTGAATCTAGCTTTTTTTGTATAACTTGAGCACTAATCCAGGCCTTCTTTTTTTTGGAAAAGGTTCCCCTGCACCCCATTGGCAGGAGTGTGCAGTTAGAACTTGTCTGATTGAAGATTACAGGAACAGGGCTCAGTTTTGACATTTTTTTACTGGTTAATTGAGTAATTTGTTTAAAAGCCTCTTCTGAGTGCCTGTAGTCATCTAAAGCTGTTTTAAGTGTATTTTTTACTGTTTGTAGTAGTTTAAAGCTGTTTTAAGTATATTTTTTACTGTTTTTGCCTTATCTTTTCAAAAAAATTGTTTCCTTGTTTCCCACCTTTCTAAGCTAGTATAGTCCAGTTTTCAGGCTAGTGCTGAATTCAGGGCTGTGTTACAAGTTCCTGAGTTGCCCATACCTTACTTGGATAGAAGGAGGTTTCTCTGTTCACCTGTGAGAGTGGGAGCTTTGAGCAGCCATCAGTCCCTGGAGGAGTGGTTCCAGCCCAGAAGTTAGTAGTTTATAGGCCATTTTTGGCTAATTTCTATCTCTTTCATTTCCCTGCTGTAAAAACCGCGTTTGCATGGTTTTGCATGTCCAGCAGCGCCGGTTAGCTAGGGCTAAATTATTCCCAGCTCCACCAAGTCTCCTCTTCAGTTTTTCCCTTGAAAGTAGTCTAAATCTCAACCTAAGCTCTTAAAAAGCATCCTACAGTCCAGCACTTGCTCAGACCTAATAGCAAGCACTAATATTCCCCAACACTTGATTGCCCAGCAGGGCAAGGCTCATTATTCACCCCTCACCAGCCAAGTGACTAAGCAGCTCAATCTACTATTCAGTCATGACCAAAGGGCAATTTCAGATATACTCTCCAGTCCAGCTGGTGAACCTGGGTATCCTGAGGCAATGTTACAACTGCCTCATGTACACAGACAACCCTCTCCTCCTACCACAAAACATTAACATATGCGAGAGATGCAATTATATAGCTAAATTGGAGGCTAAGCTCTCTCCACCCAAGACTGGAACAGGCAGTCATGAGGAGAAGGTTAACACTTGCCTCACATAGACATACTAAACCAGCACTGGCAAAAAGTACACACAAATACACAAAATCATACTCGGAGGCTCTAAATAAAAACCTGCAAAAGCATCAGAAACCTCCAAAGCAGACAGCCAAAAAATCTGCACCTCCCGTCACAAACCAGACAACACATAAAACACAAAATCAGTGTGCCGCACAATCACAGCCCTTAAGGCGAAATAACATACCTAACACACTAGTAATAGGTGACTCTACAATCAGGCACACTGATGTCCCACTCACTAAGCTGGACAAGGAGAATGTTACTGTCAGCTGCCTGTCGAGACCCAGAATCCGCCACATAACACAAGTACTCAGGTCACTCCAGAACAAGTACAAATATGACTTTGTCATTGTTCATGTTGGTGGCAATGACCTTAGACATACCTCCCTGGACTACATGAAAAGAGACATGGAAGAGCTCTCTGATCATGTAGCCCAGGCGGGTATGACCCTGAGTAGCATTCTGCCCTCACCAAGAATGATACCGCAGTATAAAGAAAAAATGATCAATTTCAACACTTGGCTAAGCTTCTGGTGTCATTCAAAGGGGATCCAGTGTCTGTCAGCCTGGGACAACATGCTCAACAACCCTTGTCGCTTCACAAGAGACGGCTTGCACCTGTCACCCCTAGGCTTTCGAATACTGGCCAAGGCTGTTGCTGCTCCCATAGTGCCTTTTTTTAGGCAAGGCTCAAAAGTCAAACCCACCTCCGTAAACAGCACAAATAAAAAAATGAGGGTTATGCTACTCAACGCCAGGAGTTTAAATCTCAAAATGCATGCGCTCAAAGCACTCCTCAGTATGGAGAAAGTCGACATCTGTGCAGTAACTGAAACCTGGTTCAAGGATCCACAGAGCACCCCAGCACTACCAGGCTACAACTCATACCACACATTTCGGCCACAGATCATGGACCGAAACACAAAAGGAGGGGGTGTATCCATATTCATCAAGGATACCTACACCTCCAGGTTAGTGACACAGCATGATACTTCTGAGATCATCCATGTGCAACTGACATCGGGCAAATCTGCAATGCAAATTGTGGCCTGCTACAGATCACCCTCCATGACCCAGGAACACCACTCCGCCTCTCTGGAGACACTGGAGAACATGAAGGTCCTACCGAACACCCTGATATTGGGTGCATTTAATTACCCTACCATTAACATCGAAAACTACTCAAAAAGTACAAACTCCCAGGTCCAGCGCTTCCTGGAATTTATCAACTCAAATGCCCTGGATCAGCTGGTAAACTCCCCTACCAGAGGTGAAAACATATTGGACCTGGTCATCACCAACATGGGCGACAGGTGTTCGGCACCGGTGGTCAAACTGTCACTGGTTAGATCAGACCATAAACTAATCACTGTGGATGTCCACACCACACCACCACCCCCAACCAAGGAAACCACAGTGAAAATCTTTTCTACAGCAAACTTCACCTTACTTAAGACAGAGGTGGTAGGTTTCACAGCCCCCACGCTAAAGGATAACAGTGTCCAAGATGCAGGAATCTTTACAAATGCACTCTATGAGCATCTACAAGGATGCATGGATCATGCCATCCCTAGCAAAACCAAGACTCACTCCCCTAAGAGAAGGAAACCAGTCTGGTGGACCCCTGCCATAAACAGGCTATACAATAGAAGGAGGAAACTAGTTCAGAAAAAAGCAAATCCCAAGAAGGAAAGACATCCCTGATCAGTATCAGTAAGAAACTAAGGTCCCCCATAAAATCATCCAAGGCTAACTTCAAAAGAAAAATAGTCAAAGATTCGAAAGATAACCACAAAGCCATCTTTAGCTATGTCAAGAATCTAAGTGGCAACTCACAGATATGCTCTGAGCTACTGCAAAATAGCACAAAATATACTGAACCTACTGATATTGCCAACATCCTGGCAGTAGATTCACCCCCCTCTCACCCCCAAAAGGACCCACAACAATACCGGAAAAGTGTAGTGTCCCAGAAATCACATACGCACAGGTGAAAACAGCCCTTTCAAAAGCCAAAAGCACAGTGTCATTGGGGCCAGATGGTGTCCCAGGCTGCATCTTGCACGAACTACAGAACAAACTAACGTCCCACCTAAACACACTGTTCAACCTCAGCCTCTCCACAGGCTACGTGCCCATAGAATGGTGCACAGCAATGGTTATTCCGCTCCACAAAGGAGGGGCCACAACTGACCCTGGTAACTATCGCCCCATAAGCCTGACTAGCCTGGTCTGCAAGGCTATGGAGAGCATCATCATGGAACTCATTAACAAAGACATTGGGAACCTCCAAACACTTGACCCGACCCAGTTCGGCTTTGTTAAGGGCAGATCATGAGTACTAAACCTGGTTGACTTCTTGGAGATTGTCACCAGGGCCATAGATGAGAGGAACGTGGGTCACACAGCCTACCTTGACCTCGCCAAGGCTTTTGGCACCATTCTCCACTTGGGAATTATAGAAAAACTCACCAGCCTAAACATAAACCCCTATGTCACGAGATGAGTTGCCAACTCGCTTACAGACAGAACTCACACGGTAAGAATAGCGGGCTCCAGGTCCAACTCTAAACCAGTCACAAGCTGTGTCCCACAAGGCTCAGTCATGTGACCCCCTACTGTTCGGCATATACTTCTCAGAAGTACAGGCAAACATAGGAGGACTACGGCTAACCAAGTTTGCTGATGACTGCAAACTGGGAGCTGTAATTGACTCTCCAACTGACATGGACATTCTCCAAAAGGGCCTTACTGAGAAGGACACATGGTGTCAAAGTCATGGTCTTAAGCTAAATGCCAAAAAATGCATAGTCATCCCGTTTGGGAAAACAAAACGCCCATGAATTACCACATAGGTGGCAGCCCCCTTAATACAGATGAGGTAATAAGAGATCTGGGGACCCAGGTAGATAGTAATCTCTCCTTTGACAATCATATTGTCAAAGTAGTTAGGAAATCCTTCTATGTAGCCCATCTAATTACTAAAGGGTTCGCATCTAGAAAAAGAGGTTATAGTGCCCCTCTACTCGTCACTCATCAGACCCATCATAGAGTACAGTGCCCCATTTGGGATGTACCTCACAAGACACTTCCAACAGCTGGAAAGACCACAAAAGTACCACACCAAGAGGATTACTGGCCTCAAACATATGTCCTATGCAGCCTGACTGGAAAAGCTCTGGCTGTACTCAGTGGCATATTGCTTACTCAGAGGTGATCTCTGCCTGACTTACAAAGCCATGTCCAACTCAGAATTGATGGACATGTTCCACCTAAAGAAATCCAAGTCACTGCGAGCCACTCACTCTAGTGAGCTAAACCTCACCACAACAATAAATAGAACATGCTGGAGGGATAGATTCCTGTCACAGAGACTCCCCATGCTTTGGAACAAAATTCCTAACTACATTGGGGAGAGCCCCTCATTAACACTCTTCAAGAGAAACCTTGACGAGTGGATGGGTAACGGAAAATACACCCCTGGGATCACTTCATTGGCTCTTCTTGACAGAGGCTCAGTTAATTAATCAATGGGGCGGCGAAAGCTGACACACTCTGGCTGGGCTTATAAATGCCCTCGGGCAGATAGCCTAGTACCTACCTATGAGAACTGAAAGCTGCAAATCACATTTCTTTCCATTAGACAGTACTAATGGGCTTCCCCTTGGTAGAATCTCAACTCCTAGTAACACTTACTGGGTGACCAAGAGTTGAAATTATTCTACATACTTGTCCTTGCAATCATCAGCATACAGGCTTTCTAAAAAGCAAAAAAAAAAAGTAAGGAAAAAAAGTATATGAAGCATTACATGCAAATGCTATTGGGGGCTTATGACAACTCTAAAATATAATCTAAAACTAGGGAAGAAGACCACAGCACTATGAAGGCAAAATGTGCCTGTAAGATTCCAGCTATACAGAACCATGAGGAACATTTGTACAACTGAAGTAAACAGATACAAGCCCTGTTAATGCCTTATGCACTCCATTTTTAATTGGCATGAACTTTCAGTTATAGTAAACACATCCAAACTCCTTAAGACATGCATCAGTCATTGTCAGTTCCAGACTGACTATGAGGGCAGTCTTGTCACAGATCACCTGTATCTTTCAAATCTTCCAACCATAGCTCTCAAGGCACTTTATTCAGAACAGTGCAACCTTGCATACTACTCAACCATCAGAGACAACAAAATAAATAAATAGAAAGGACAAAGGCCTTTCAAATAAGGGGCACATTTTAACTATTAAAATTATTTGCCAAAGTAACAGAATTTGCATTACTGTACATTTCCTGAAGGATACAAAATCTGAAACTCAAATGTCTGCTATAATTTAATGACTGCATTCTTCAGCGATTTGCCAGAAAACCACAGTTTTATGAGGAAAAGATCAAAAATATGAAGGCAGTCAAAGACAGTCTGCAAATATATCCTTAATGCTCTTAGATTGTAGAGTTATCTTGAAATAATATTATATGCAGAATGAACTCTCGTTCTTTCATTTTTTTCTCGTGAATATCCAAACAGTAGATCTGATGTTGTAATTGTCACTCATTCCTGAACTGATGAGTCTCAAATCCGACTTGGCTGCTTCTCCCAGATCACTGGATCCAACTATATAGCTCCTCCTTTTAGCCATAATGCCCCTCCAACCTAACATGCCTCAGATCTTGTTTGTCACCATATGACGTAGATCCTCTAGCTCTCAAGCTATCATGTGCATTTTTAGAAAAAAACTGAGTTTTTCAGAAACTTCTTTCTACTAGACATTCATTTGAGTTTCTTCTTCACCTGCCTCCCTTTTTAGAGTTTTTCATCAGGTCGGTCTTCTTTCTTTCCCTTCTACAGAAACTTTGGCATTTCTTTCTTGTACCATTGCTGGTACTTCGGCTTTCCTTCCCCCCACCATTGTTTCTTTCTACATGTTTTAGAGTAACTTTCTTTGACTACCATTGTCGGTAGTTTTTCTTGTTTAAAAAAATACATACTGGTAAATATTTTCATTTTTGGGCCTTTCCCTTTAGATATAGCACTCCGGGATGGCAAACAAATCAACTGGTTTCAAGAAATGCATTTCCTGCAGGCAAAAAATACTCATTTCAGATGCCCAAAGGGATGCATCTGTTTTTTGGGTGCTGCCCATTTAGATTCAGGATGTTCTGTTTGTGCTGGCTTCAATCTCGTGACACTCACTGAGAGAACAAACTGGATGTTCTTCGTGTTTCACTGTTGCAGTCATCACATTTGGGTTATCTGCCTGCAGTAGCCCTCAGACGGCCTGATTATCAAAGTCTTGGGTCCTGCGTCGATTGCTGTCTCATCTTCCATGATGTCAGGTAGTCAGGGGTATAAAGCATGCAGCCGATGCCATTACACCAGTCTTTCTTGCAGTGCGATGCCCGAAGCAGAAGCAGTTCGCAAGTGCCAGTCGTCCGACTCCTAAAATGTTCGTTTTTGAGTTTCAGAACCGAAGTCTACAACTAAGCTAAGTACGTAGTTGGGGATCTTGCTCTAAACCAGTGTCAGTAAAAGTTAATTGTATTTCTTGTGGAAAGCAAATACCTCATAAAGATTTTCATTTGTACTGCATTCCTTGCTTAGGCCCTGACCACGACGTACCTCGCTGTCGGTTTTGTGCCTTATTTAAACAACAGACTATTAGTCGTCGGTTTATTTATGCTTCTAAATATTTTGGTACTCGGTTCAGTTATCCAGATATGGCTTCAGTAAGTCACCCGACTACCGAAATTCTGAAAAAATGCAAAGATAATGATAGAGACAGACCACATAGGTCCAAAGCTGCTGACGACACTTCTCCTAAGCTAGTCGCCAGTTCACCAGTACTCAGTGAGGTGCTTTCGCAGTCCCTGATATCCACTACTTCAGATTCACAGGCCTCTACTGAGACCCATTCAGAGTCCGGTATGCCACGAGATGCTTCAACTGTGGAACCTGCAGATGTCTGTACCTTGGATGGGTCCGGAGCCGCTGTGCAGGCACCGGCTACTGAGAATGTATTCAAGCCTACTGACTTGCATATTAAACCAACACCATCTTCTTCTTCAAGGCCTAAAACTCGATCCATGCCTAGAAAACCGACACCCAGACCTGCATGGTCAGGCCTCTATGCCTAAAAAACAAATGATAAGAATGGATGAAGACCTTATTACTGTAATCAGGGGAAACCACCCTAAGAGACCTAAGACTAAGTTTCTTTATGATGCTTCTGATGAGGATTCTGAAATTTCTGTTTCCTCTAATGACCAGGATTTACCCTTATCTACCTATGAGGATTCTGATGCAGAGGACTCTATTCCCTCTGCTACCCCTCCAGAGGATTTCTCCTTTGGTGAAACCTTGCATACTCTTAGGGAGCATTTTTGCTGGGAAAGCCAGGATTACTCTGACTCTAAAAAGAGGCTTAGGGATTTCTTACTCCTGCCCCAACACAGGCCTTTAGCTATTCCCCCTGTACTGGACATTGTTGTTGATGATGCCTTCTCAGAATCTAGCTTGGCCCCTGACTCTTTACCTCCTGCTCCCAGAAAACCTGATAAATATTACAGGGTTCCTAACTCTCACAAGTTCCTCTTTAAAAGTCCTACTGCGGATCCTGAGACCATTTCACAGGGACCCAAGGGCATTAAGGCTACTACTGCCAAAAATCCTACCCCCTCTGATAGAGATTCCAGGGCGCTGGATAGATGGAGTAATAAGGTATACACTTCTTGCAGCCTTGGCCATTAGGGTCTTAACCTGCCAGTTTCATATATTAAAGTATCAGGAGCATATTTATTGGATTGCTTAAAGAGAAAATGATGTTGATTCCTGACTGTGCTGAAAATAAAGATTTACAGGATTTAATGCATTCTGCTGAACAAGTTGGGAAACATACTTTGCAATGTGGTTTTGATTCACTAGAGGCTTCTTGCAGGGCTGCTGTGACTGGGTCTGTACTTAGAAGGCATGCTTGGCTTAAGGAGCAATCTTTGCCAGATCATGTTAAAGCTAAATTACTGAATGCTCCTTTAAACCAAGACCGCCCGTTTGGCAACAAAGCAGAAGAAGTACTTAAAAAGATGGAAGAAAAAGCTAAATCTATGCAAACTGTTAAAGCTTTCCAGCAAGTACAGCCTCCCAGATTTAGTAGGCATTGGCCCTCTAAAAATTGGTCCTTTCGTGCCTCTTCCAGGCCTTCTCAGTCCAAACCCAGAGCCAGCAGAACACCCAGGCTTCAGTCCCAAGGTACTCACAGGACTAAGCAGTAGGGGGCTCCCACTTGCAAAGCAGGGAGTGGTAAGACTCCCCCCTATGGTAAACTGTCTCAATGACTTAACTTTAAATCTTCCAAGCCCTGCACAGCTGACCTTTCCTTTAGGGGGAAAGATTGCCCTGCAGGCAAAAAATTGGGAACTCATTACCCAGGACAAATGGGTTTAAAATATAGTTTTCCAAGGATACAGATTCCACTTCACTCCTTACCCCCAAATCAGTTGGCAGAGGCTCAAAAGCAAATTATCTCTCTCTTAAGCATCAGGGCTATTCAACCTGTTCCAGAAGAGGAAAGGGGACAAGGTTTCTACTCAAGACTTTTCCTGGTGCCCAGAAAAGACAACTCCTGGCGTCCTATCCTGGAGTTCTCTATCCTAAACATTTTTGGTGATCCCAAAATTCAAGATGCTAACTCTTCACCACCTGCTTCCTATGCTAGGCAAGGATGCCTGGTTGGCAACACTGGATTTAAAGGAAGCCTACCTGCACATCCCAATAAGGGAATCTTGCAGAAGATACCTACACTTCAAAGCAGGCTACATGCACTATCAGTTCTCTGCACTGCCCTTTGGCTTATCTACTGCGCCCAGGGTATTCACAAAGTGCCTAGCTCCAGTCATTGCATTTTGCAGGCAAAGAAATGTCCAACTATATCCATACCTGAACGACTGTCTAATTCAGGCAGAAAGCCAGGACATACTATTGAATCATCTGGCGTTTGTACAGAAATTGCTAACTTCTCTGGGGTACACCGTAAACGAAAATAAATCACATCTTGTACCCTGCAAACAAATTGTATTCCTGGGAGCAAGCTTGAATACAACTTCCCAGATGGCCAACCTCATGCCAGAGAAACAAGTTCATTTGACAGCCTACTTCAAACTACTGGCCACAAAGACCCAGCTATCTGGAAGGAAAATATTGCAAGCCCTGGGGTTCGTGGCCTCCTGCATTCTACAAATTCCATATACAAGATTGCATATGAGGAAACTACAGTGGTATCTAAAACGACTATGGTGCCAACATTCTCAGGATCCAGAATCAATGATTCCTATCATACCTTGTCTACAGATAGAGTTCCTTTGGTGGGCAGAGGCCTGCCACTAAAACAAGGGACTGCCATTCACTGTGCCCCCTGCCACCCAAACCCTAACAACAGACGCATCAGACTGTCCATGGGGGGGGGGCTCACTTGGCAGGGCAGTGCATTCAGGGCAAATGGAACCCAAGTCAAATGCACCTGCATATCAATCAAAAAGAAATGTTAGCTGTACAGAATGCTCTGACAGCCTTCAAGGACCACATTCTTCCAGAACAATTATTGGTAAAGACGGACAACACCACTGTTATGTGGTACATAAACAAGCAGGGGGGAACCCACTTATACCCTCTCTGCAGACTAGCCATGGCTCTGTGGAACACAGCCTTGAGCTACCAAATGTACCTACAGGCTCAATTCCTGCCAGGAAAGCTAAATACACTGGCAGATGACCTAAGCAGAAATCTCATGGACCCACACGAGTGGAAACTGGAACCAAAGATATTCAACATGTTGAGAAACAAATGGGGGAGCCCAGAGATAGATCTGTTTGCCTCCCCCCAGAACTACCAATTGAACAAATTCTGCACAAGGACTCCCCACAAACAAGCTTGGAAAGTGGATGCCCTGTCCTTCACCTGGAAAAAACTTATCAGTTTATGCCTTTCCCCCTCTGCCTCTCCTCTCCAAGGTACTACTAAAGATCGAACAGGACAAACCAAGGACAATACTGATTGCACCAGACTGGCCACGCCAACACTGGTACCCCCTCTTGCACAGTGTGTCACTGCTGGCACCATGGCACCTGCTCAGACCCCTGCCCTACTGTCCCAGCAGGAGGGCCAGATTCTGCACCCACAGCTTCAAACCCTGAACCTGGCAGCCTGGCTAATTACCTGATCTCTCCGTTACCATCCTTCAGTAAGCAAGTGATGGATGTCATTCTGAAGGCAAGGAGGCCTAGTGCTAGAAATTCCTATGCTGAAAAATGGAGAAGATTCTGTTCCTGGAGCCAAACTCACGGGAGGGGCACAGCAGCGCCTAATTTACCTCAGATTCTTCAATACTTAACTGAGATGCTTCACAAGGGCCTTTCCTTTTCCCCCATCAAAATTCATGCCTCAGCCATTTCAGCTCATTACAATACAGAACCACCCCTCTTCTCTCATCCACTGCTGAAGCAATTCCTCAGAGGGGCCAAAAACTTAAGACCATCCAGGAGAGACTCTACTCCAGCCTGGGACCTTAACTTTGCATTGGAAAAGCTCACTCTACCTCCCTGTGAGTCAGCTGCAAATGCAGACTTGAAATTCCTTTCTTGGAAAACAGCTTTCCTTTTAGGCATCACTTCAGCAGGAAGGGTGCCTGAATTACAGGCCCTCATGGCAGTGGAGCCTTTCATCATCTTTCATGCAGACCGGGTGTCCCTCAGGACCAATCCCTCCTTCATGCCCAAGGTGGTATCGAGTGTGGCTCTTAATCAGTCCATTCATTTGCCAACCTTTTTTTCTAATTCATGGAACAAAGGGGAACGAATACTACACTCCTTGGACGTGCACCAACAACTTGGATTTTATTTGGACAGGACTAAACCTCTCAGGAAATCTGAACAGCTGCTGGTTGCATTTGCTGCAGGGGCAGAGGGGAAGGCCATTTCAAAGCAAACCATTTCGAAGTGGATAGGCCTTTGCATTCATTTCTGGTATAAGCACCATGGAAAACCTACTCCACAGGGGATACAACCACATTCAACCAGGGCTGCATCTACCTCTACAGCCTTTCTCAGAGGTGTCCCTACCAGGGACATCCTAGAAGCTGCTACCTGGAGTTTTGTACATACCTTCACCAAGCATTGCCACTTGCCAATTTTTTCTAAATCCAGAGCTGGCTTTGCCACTGCAGTCTTGCAGGGCCTTATAGCTGGTCCTAATGCTGTCTGATTACCTCCTCCCATCCTTAGCTTTGGGAATCTACCCAGATGTGATGACTGCAATAGTGAAACATGAAGAACATGGTACAGTTGTGTACACTTACCATAAATGTAGATGTTCGAGTGTATTCACTGTTGCAGTCCTGGTTATCCTCCCTCCAGCCTCTTGACTTCTATTGTCTATACCTCTATTCTTGTTTACTATGCTTAAAGCTTTTTGGTGCATTTGCTTTTTTGTTGGAGGTGTAACCTTATATATAATTGCTTTCCATTATGGGGGCACCTGACATCTGGTGCAAGAAAAACTGATGTAATGGCGTCTGCTGCATGCTTTATACCCCTGACTAGCTGACGTCATGGAAGATGAGACAGCAACTGATGCAGGACCCAAGACTTTGATAATCAGGCCGACTGAGGGCTACTGCAAGCAGATAACCCAAATGCGATGACTGCAACAGTGAATACACTCGAACATCTACATTTGTGGTAAGGGTACACAACTGTACGTTCTGAAGGACTTTCTTCCTTCTTCTCCCTCCATTCCAACTGGAGCTGAAACCCTCTCCAAGAAATCAGACTGATAAGATTCTGCTGGCTGCTACTTCAGTCTTCCATAGAGGTGAAATAATTTTTCCATAGCTTCTTTTAGATTATGCAAAGCCTTTCTCAAAGGAACTTTTTTGTTTATACCTCCAGTAAAGGATCCTACTCCTCCTTGGAATTTAACTGTCCTGCTTCAAGGTCTGAACAAGACCCCTTTAAACCTTCAGCCAAGTTGCACCTAAAAGTTTTTGTTGTGGAAAACTATATTTCTAGCTGCTGTTACATCGGCTGGATGAGTATCTGAACCCCGAGCTCTCTTCTCCAAGCCTTCTTACCTGGTTTTCCACAAAGATAGGGTTTCTTTACACATCAGTCTTTTTTTGTCTAAGATACCTTCTGAGTCTAACATTAACCATGTAATTTACCTCCCAGTTTTCTTTCCAAATTTCTCAAATAAGTACATGCTTCCTCTTTTGGATGTGCATAGACAACTTTGATTTTTATCTCCATAGGACCCAAGATTTCTGTAAGACTGACCAGTTCTTTGTATCTTCTCATGCAAAAGATTGGGCATGCCAGTTTGTAAGTTTACTCTGGCCTAATGGTTAATTGATTGCATATTTTTTGTCTATAGTAAAAGAGGGCTGTCATTGCCTAAGCCCCTCAGAGCTCATTCCGCAGGATCTATGTCTATATCCTTAGCTTTTTGTTAAGAACTTCCGTAGATGACATTTGGGTAGCTGCCACTTGGTCCAGTGCTCATACATTTATTGCTCATCACAAATTGGATTTGGTTTGTAGGAACAGAGTTGATTTTGGCTCTGCAGTACTCCAAAATATCCTTTCTTGAGGACCACCCAAGGTTCGTCTAGCTGGGGGCTCTGTCATTTGAGGAATGAATGAAAATAGCATTAGATAATTAAGTTATGTACTCACCATAACGTTACATCTGTATTGTTCATTTCATTCTTTCTCAGCGTCACTCTCTCATAACCCCCTTGCCTTTACTCCTGGAGAGACCTAAGGGGTTATATTTTTGGGAATTATGATTCCTTGTTTGAGCCTCAGTTCTGTTGCTTTAGTCTGTACCCTTTTAGTTTCTCTTTAAGGTATTATTCATTGTCTACTAAGGACAGTAAACTCAGTCTGAAGTATGGTAGGTTGGCTGGGCATTATGCATAAAGGGAGCAGCTTTAGAGTTAGATCCATTGATCTAAAAGAAGCAGCTAAGTCAGATCCGAGATCCATCAGTTGAGGAAGAATGAAAATGGACAACACAGATGTAGCATTATGGTGAGTAAATAACTTCATTTTTCCACATAACTCATTAACACCTCTGTGCTGTGGAATGTCGTACCCCTTGAAGCCCACGTATATCCTTACATTCTAGAGCATTTTCCAGAAAAAGCAAGTTAAAAACTTAAGACAAGCAAATGTAAATATTTCATGAACAATAAAAGCTATCAACATGGTAAAAATAACAATGTTATAAGCAACATGTTATTTGCAGTGATAATAATTAGTGCTTTCACTGTCATATAATGCACACAAACTCAATACGATAGTTTTCTCTATGAAGTTTCACAGACACATTGTTATGTCTTGGAAACTGTATAACCTAGACCTGTATTCTCAGAACACTGTTAGCCAGACATGACAATAAGACATTCCTCTCTGCTTATTTATTGAGATGTACAGAAATAGGAAATTATATGCTTCATTATATAATTAACAGAATAATTAATATCACCCAGGATGTGCAACTTTCAGTGTAAATGTCAGTGATAGTAATCTTAAACATCATCCAAGGTTTCACTTGATTTTTGAAATATTAAATATGTGTAGAAATGCTGCATATCTCATAACTACTAGCAAATAAGTAGCAATGTCTTCATTATATTAAAAAGGTACATATTGACATTGTATTTTTCCTGCCTCCCAACATGGCATTCCACACTTTGCCCCTCAATAACAGATAGGTCTCCCAGTAATAAAAACATGAGTAATAAGTGATGTACAATGATTTATTAGCTCATTGTAGAGCATCCTAGATTAACAGTCTTATTACTTACAACTGTAATACCTCTTATTATTAATTGGTAAGAAGGCCAGACCCCCCCCACACACACACACACACCACGTCTGAAAGCTACAAGGAACGAGAGCTGTTAAGTGAAAGTATACAGAAATGTGTTATAGGCTTGAGTGAGATAACAGACATATTCAAAGAAATACTCACAGTAAAACAGTTTATACATAAAAATTTGTTCTATTAAATAAAAAAAAGAGTAAAAGTAATGCTTACTCACAAGCAAAATAGATTGTACATTTTAATTTCTTCTTTTAAAAGAAAGGAGTGAGAGAAGCCAGAAATGCTTAAATAATTATACGCAACAAAGATTTGCTATCTGTGAGATGAATGGAGACAACCGTTGCCATGTACTTGTTACACTGAAAAACTAAACAAGCATTACCAAAAAAAAATCTTGCATGCTGAACACTAAAATGAGCCACCAGTAGACTGAAGCACACACAACATATGAGCGTCATCAGTAGGGCTTGTAGATAAGGAAGTCTAGTGGGTCAGTAGTAAACCAACTGGCAAAGTAATTTTGTGGCAGTAGCTTTCTGTGAGTAAATACATAAATGTCAAAATTGTAAACAAGAAAAGGAACTGCTGTATTTGACAGCAAATCATAGTAGCCTAGCAATATACCTGCATCCAAAAAAAGAAACACTGTCCCAAGCCTAAAAGTCTTGCTCCATGTTCCCTCTACTTTTCAGTTCAGTTATGTTGGCATACATTGTGCTGACTGCTGTCACCCATCTCTACACCAAAAGCAATGAAGTTAGTGACACTAGTAGATATTTGGATGCCCCCCCACCCCAATGCAGAAAACACAGAACAATTTTGTTCATATGATCATTCATAGGAGCTTACTGGGCCATCGATCTGGAGGTCATTTCAAGCCTAGCTGTTTCATCCCAATGTAATACCAGTGATACTCTAGTCAGTACCCAGGATTATATTTAGTATTGACTACCCATGCCCAGGAGGGTTGTGGGTGCTATCCCTGGTAAGAATTTATGGTGCCCCATCCACTCATCCAGGTTCCATTTGAACAGTGTCATAGAGGTGCTCTGCTTCACATGAAGTGGCAGTCTATTCCAATGATGCATCAGTCGCTGGGAGACAAGTCTGTCCCTCCAGCATGTCCTAGTCAAGTCACAGGCCATGTTTAGGTCCCTGGAACAGGTGGCTCTAGTCCCGTTTGATTTACAGATGTGCAGCAAATTCATTAGGTTTGGGTCGGAGATTGCTCTATAAGCTAGGCATAAGTCTCCCCTAAGAAGTCTGTACGATACTGAGTATAGTGACAGGGACCTTAGTCAGTCTGTGTAAGGCACTTGCTGGAGCCTTTTGATCTTCTTTGTTAGAAACCTCTGAGGTCTTTCCAGTTGCTGCAGGTGCTTTGTACGGTACATGCCAAAAGGGTGTTATACTCAATTATGGGCCTGATTAGTGATGAGTATAGAGGGGTTATAACCTCCTTTGTTGTAGAGACGATGCCTTTGCTAATCAAGTGTGCTACATAGAAGGTCTTCCTTACTACAATAGACACATGTAAGGTTGCAGTCTACTTGTGATTCCAGAGCCTCACTTTGTAGGTACATGGGGTATTGTTGTTTATTTGATAGTGTGAAGGGACATTGTTTTTACTGAAGGGAATGATGATGCATTTCTTTGCATTTAGTTTGAGACTGTGACTAAGACCCCATTTGTTGGTCTGCATAACATCCTCTTGAAGTATACTGATATCATTTGGGGATTAGATAACTGCACCCAGTTTGCAGTCATCTGCAAGCTTGGTCAGTCACAGACCTTTAGTTTTGGCCTGAATTTTAAGAAGTATATACCAAAAAGTAGGGGGCCCAGCACTGACCCGTGAGGCACCCTGTTGATGACAGGTCTGCTGGTTGATGTGGAGTCACCCACTTTGATAGTGTGTGACTGGTTTGTGAGCCAGTTGGCAGCCCATCTTACAGCAAAAGGGTTTACATTCAGTTTGCTAAGTTTATCAGTAATGTCTGAGGGTGGGATTGTGTCGAAGGTCTTGGGCCAAGTCGAGATATGCTGTGTGCACAGATTTGCCCTTGTCAGTGGCCCTGGTCACATTTTCGAAGAAGTCCAACAGGTTTAGCAAGCAGGATCTGCCCTTGACTAAGCCAAATTGGGTTGGATCCAGAGTTTTGGAGGTCACCTATGGCTTTATTTATGAGGTCCATGATGATACGTTCAGTGGCCTTACAGATGAAGTTGGACAGACTTATGGGTCTCTAATTCCTCATCTCTGTTGCTAAGCCACCTTTGTGGAGGGGAATAACTGTTGCTGTTCTCCATTCTACAGGAACACTGTGGTTAGGCAGTGATTGAATAGGGCACTTAATGGTGATGCTAGTTCATGTTTTAGTTTGTTTAGAAGACAGCCTGTGATATCCCACAGAGGCTCTGTTTTCTGCCTTTGACAAGGCTTTACTGACCTGCTCTTCAGATGTGTAGAGTGGGGGAAGTTGGGGGCAAGCTTTGTAATGAATTTGGAGTGGATAAAGGAGTGAAATTTTCACCAAATCTGTCTGCCAGCAGGTTTGCTATAGCTGTGGGATCATTGTGTATGATACCATTAGTCACTAGTTCAGCACATGCTTGGGTCCTAACGTTTAGGCTGCTTACACAGTTGTAAAAGGCCTTATGGTTATCTTTAGCTGTAATTGCTAAGTTTTTCTCAAAGTTATCCTTAGATGATTTGAAGTGTTGTCTTATTTACCTATTGAGGTTGGGGAAAGTGTTTTTCCATTGTTGTGGCCTCCCCTTAGTTTTCTTAGACAGCAGCTTTTTGCACGTGTTGTAAAGTTTGTTAATGTTGGATGTCCACCATGGCAGCTTGTTTATACTTGGGGCTTATACAGGGCTTTAGTGTAGTTACCACTTCCAGCTGGGGGTGAGGATTGGAATGCTTTTATACCTTCCCACAGGAGGGTATAGTTTGCCTTGGTGAAGTTTTCTAACTTCGCCCTTTTGTGAGTTCTGGTGTTAGTGGCAGTTCAAAGGCAACTGATTTCTGGTCAGATTTAACTAATGAGGGTTGTGGTGATGCATCTGTTTGTCATGTTAGTGAAGACCAGATCTAGTATGTTTGTTCCTCTTGTTGGGGATTGAACAATTTGTTCCAGGGCATTTGAGTTAACAAAGTCAAGGAACTTTTGCACTAGTGCGATAGTGCTAGAGTAAGTTTCCCAGTTGATGGTGGGATAATTGAAATCCCCCATGACCAGAGTGATTGGCAGTATGTGGATTGACTCAAGTTTGCCAAGTAGGCCTTGTGCGCATCATGATTCATGGAGGGGGATTTGTAACTAGCTGTGACTTGAATGGGGGTCTTCCCCACTGTAATCTGAACTTGGAGTAACTCCATGGAGTTGTCCTGTCTATCTAGTCAGGAGGTGAATTTATCTCTAATAAAGATGGAAACACTGCTTTCTTGGTTCTCACACATTCGTTTTGTGGTCTGAAGTGTGGAAGGCATTGTAGTCTAGCAAGGTTGGGGTACTCTCTGAGGCCTTGAACCAAGTTTCTGTGACTGCACAGAGATCTACATCCTCCAGGGTGTGCAGTTTTTGGTTTAGGCTCCTAGCAATTTAGCAGCATAACCCTTATTTTGTTATGACTGGCAATTTTCATGATGGCAATATTGTTTTTGAGACCTTGCCTAAAAAAGGCACTATGGGGGAGGCAAGAGCCTTTGCCAGCAGTCGAAAGCCTAGTGGTGCCAGGTGCAAACCGTCTCTGGGAAAGCAGCAAAGTTTGTCAGCCATATAATCCCAGGCTGACAGAAACTGGATCCCATTTGAATGACACCAAAAATTAAGCCAGTTATTGAATTCTATCATTTTATGTTTAGTCGCCTCACAGTAAGACGTCCTGTTCGATTCTCAGCTAAAGCGTCTTCTGTGTGGAGACATGCGTGAATGGGCGTACCTTCGTTGAAGGTTGTGCATCAGGCCTGGCAAGTCGGTACGTAAAAATCTGCTGCCAATCATTAGCGGACCGGAGTTCCGCTGTGGCGACCCCTAACCGGGAAAAGCCGAAAGATACACACACACACACACACACACACACTGTGGCATCATTATAAGTGAGGGTAATATGCTGCTCAAAGCTAGGGACATACCTGCCTGGGACACATACTCAGAGAGCTTAGTTATGTCTTTCTTCATATAAACCAGTGAGGTATGTCTCAGGTCGTTCACTCCAACATGAGCTATAACAGAGTCATAATGGTAGTTGTTGCCGAGAGACCTGAATGCATGCATGATCTGATGGATCCTGGCAACAGACAGGCAGCTGACTGTGATTTTCTCCTCAACTAACCTGGAGAGTGGGACATCTGTGTATCTCACTATGGAGTCTCCAATGACCAGAAAAATTGGTTTGAGTGTTACACCTTGAGGGTGTGGTAGGTGAGACACTGGTGTTGCTATGTGTCTTGAATGCTGTGGGAACTGCGTTAGTTGTAGCAGTCTTGTGATTTGGAGGTCTCTGGTGTTTCGGTAGTTTTTTGAAAGAACGTCCATGTATGTTGATTTACGTGTTGGATGTGTACT
Organism: Protopterus annectens; assembly: GCF_019279795.1. Lineage (NCBI taxonomy): Eukaryota > Metazoa > Chordata > Ceratodontiformes > Protopteridae > Protopterus > Protopterus annectens. Next base: position 108,156,314 of record NC_056727.1, on the reverse strand, counting down.
ATGTGCATGAGTATTAGTAGGTGAGTTGACAGCCTCTTCAGTGTTACTGTTTCAAGTGCTAGAGAGCTGGAGCCCTCAGTCTTTTAGAACTTCTGAATGTAAAAAACACTTGCAGCAGGATGGCATTGCTATGTAGGGAGAAAAGGAGTATTCAGACAAAAAAAAAAGAAGAAAGGAAAGATATTTTTTGAGATAAAATTTCACTGTTTGCTATCCTTAGCTAACTACTTGTAAGCTTGCTTAAGTCCCACAAAATCAGAAACATATGAGAGGGATGGTTTAGTCACTTTAGGGTTGCTTTGGACTGTAGTACTGAATTGAGTGCACTTAGGTTGTGGAGTGCTGGCTTGCCTGGTTCCTTCCTTTTGAGCTGGCATCACAGGATAAGTATTTGCTATGGCCAGATGGATTAATTTAGAAAAAAATCTTCTCTCCAACACAACATGCTAGGAGAAGATGTACTTGCAGTAATGTTTGCTTCTTACTTAAAACTAGATAATTATCATAGTATGTATTTTTCATGGAGTCCAAACACTGCAAACAGCAAGAAAAACTGAAAAGTTACTCACTCACTTGCATACAAAGTTGCAGCTTCAGTAATGCCATACTGCGGACATCTGGCAGTAACAAAACTGAGCACCAGAAACCTTAATTTTGTGGCACCCTGTCATTTTAAGTTAAAAAGTATTTGTGTGTGTGTGTGTGTGTGTGTGTGTATCTATATCTATATATATATATATATCTATATATATATATATATATATATATATATATATATATATGGGTGTACTTCAGTAGACCGACCGCTCACTTACCCGACACCCAGTTGCCCGAGACGACAAGACCGACATCTGGAAGACCAACATTTCATGCAAGGTAAGTAACTGCTTGGCCATCCTGATAAAATTAACTAATGTAAGTAAAACTAAACCCACCCATTTTCACCTCAGAGTAAGAGGTTCTCTGGTTCGATTCTTGGCTGGGATACCTTTTGTGTGGAGTCTGCATGTCCTCCCTGCATTCGTGTGGGTTTCCTCCGGGTGCTCCAGTTTCCTCCTTTCCTCTCACATTACAAAGACATGTGTCTGGAGCGTTTCTCCCTGAGCCTTCTCTGAAAATTGGTTTTGTTCCAAGCTGGACTTTCCCGGTAAACAAATGTTAAATAAATAAATACATTTTAAGACTTTAATTGCTACTTTCTAGCAGATGCACCAAAAAGGTAACTTAGAATGCAGTGCCTAAACCATCTCTTGATTAATGTCTTCATCTCAGTGCAGCAGTTTAGGTAGGTCAGTAAGGCTGTTTCCATTAAAATACCCCTGCAACTGCAGCCTGTTTCCCCCTTAGCTTGGTCATCTGTTTTTGGGGGAGGGGGACAGTTGGTTGCATCACAGTACACTGCAAAACTACCATTTATCTTACATTCTTCACTTTTCTTTCATTTTTAAAATGCTTAGCTTGAGAAAATAAAGAAGAATATTATCCTTGACTTAATTCAGATAAGCTTATACTTATCAAAAAGAAATTGCTGTTAACTTTTATGTTTATGTAAGCTATTCCAGACACACACTCAAAACCTCACTCTGCAGGCAGCTAAAGATTGCAACATTGTTTAACTTTGCCCTGCTACTTCGTAGAGTTTCTTCTTATGTTACAGTGTAAATAGTAAATTACATATTTTGTTTAAAAAAGATACCTTCTTGGCTTACAGTTACTAGTCACACCAGCTAGTACTTAGAAAGATAATTTACCCTGCACACTGTGCATTACTATGTTTATTCGTTTTCATCTTAACACAGATGATAGTGTTGTCACCTCACAGAAAGAGGTTCTCCAGTTGATTCTCAGCTGGGGTGCCTTTTGTGCAGGGTCTGCATGTCCTCCCTAGACATGCAGTAGGTGTATTGGATACTCTAAATTGGCCATAGTTGTGAGTGTGCATGCATGTGAGTTGTATGGAAGAACAGCTGTGTCAGGGCTAGGCACCCAGAGGTGTGAACAGTGTCTCTAGATGATTGTCACTATTGAAGTGACGCCCCAGCCCCATGTGCAAAATGGAAAAAAGGGTTGTGAGTGGATTTAGAAAGATTCTTTCTTACCTTACTGTTACCAGTCAAGCTAATAAATACCCAGAAAAAATGTGGTCGCTGTAACTTTATAGTCCATACTGTGCACTACTATGTTGCATTTTATAAAAATATTAATCTGTTCAATGCAAAGTATACTTAGAAAATGAGCAATTGTTTTACAAGAGTCATTCCTTTCTTCATTGTAGTTCCTTCATGGATAGCAGTAACATAAAGTGTGATTCTTGCATTTCATTTTTCTCCACCACTTTGAAATAAACATCATATAGTAGAATGGATTGTTCACAGTTTCCTCACTATTTACTAGATTTGCTTTATTGTTAGATTTCAGATGTCCTTACCTTCTCACTATATCAGCTTTTGATTTACATCCCAGATTCTCCTGACTGTCACAAAATGAGATTCATGTTTTTTCAGTTCTCCCACTAATTTGAGAAATCCTGGCATCCAGGTCCAAGAAAGTTATAATATCACTCTACTCGGCCCTTATCAGACCTATGATTGAATACAGTCCCCCCCTTTGGCATGTATGTAAAGAGACACTTGCAGCAGTTAGAATACCCACAAAGGTTTCTCATCAGGAGAATTTAGGGCATGAAATCCCTGTCCTACACTGATCAGCTAAAGGCTATCTCTGTATTCAGCCTCCTACAGGGTGCTGAGATGGTTCTTTGCCCGGCTTCCTAGACTTCCTCAGACCCAGACCTGATGGATCTGTTGCACATGTGCAAAACAAACAGTACCAGAAACATTAGATCCCAGGTTCTGAACTTCACTTGTGCCATAATCAGAATGTGATGGAAAGACGTGTGTCTCAGAGGATCCAAGCACTATGGAATAGGCTCCGCATCCATATAAAACAGAGTTCATCCCTCATTATTCAAACAAAGCCGTGACAATTGGGTGGGAAATCATGAATTTACCCCTGGAGTGGCCCCCATCTCCATTATGGACAGAGGCCGTCAATACGAATAGTATTATCCTAACTAACACCCCCTTTACAAATCATTACATATACCTGCCTACTAGCATGCCCCCCCCCCCCAATGTTTTGGACTGTACAGCTAGACTTGTAAGGACCGTAGTGGTCATTAGCTCATTAGCAACCTATGAACTCATAGTGGAACTAATACTTTTAGTTCTCTCACTCAAGGTCAGCCTTAGGTGAAATGGAGCCGTAGGCAAAATACACCATAGTCCCCCCCCCCGTGCTGCTCACTGCTTCATGCACATCAGTTGGTAGCCCCTTCCCCCAATTTCCCCCAACCCTGGTGCCTAGCCACCCCATCTAGATTACTTTTTTTTTTTTTTTTTTTTTAACAGTTAGTCTTGCTCTTCATATTTCCCCCTGAGCATTCATTCAGAGCATCCTAAATAGGCCAGACTGCACTCTGTTAACTGTTGAAGAAATAACTGCATTAAATTGTGGGGGTCTGGGGGCACTAAGTCCCAACAAGTCATTTATTTATTTAATTGTCTTTGTTTACCGGGAAAGTTTGACTGGTAATTTCCATTTTCAGTGGAGGCACTGGGAGTAAAGCTCCATTTGCTTACATTGCATTATACTAATTTCCAGTTAAAAACAGAGTAGTTACAGTTCTAGTTACATTTATACACATAACAATAGTTAGATTTATATATTCTAAGATTTTACAGAGGTAGAAGTTACTAAAGAAAAAGCCCACAATCCACCTTGGTTGATTGTACAGGCAGCAGTTATGTATAAAAATTTTGTCATTTCAGTGAGAGGTTGAGAGTTTTATTTGTGTGGGGATATTATTCCAGAGTTTAGCAATGTATTGGGTATAGAGCGAGTCTCCTTCAACATTATTTGACTTATTTGTGAATAATAAGAATTTTTTACTAGAATGGAGGTCCCTTTCTGGACAGTATGGCAGTAATAAGTTTTGTAGTGCAAGGCATTTTTCTGGATGATGAATGAGTTTGTGTGCTGTAGTTAGTAGTGAATATGTTAGGTAATTGTCCACTTTAAGCCAGCTTAATTGCTTTAAGCTATGAGCATGGTGGGTCCTATGAGGGAGATTGGTGGCTAATTTAGCTATTTTGTCATAGCTGAAGGCAAGTTTCTTTCTTTTGACTATTTAAGTTTATTAGGATAAGTGTAGCATATAAGGAAGGTGGTGGCTAGAGTTTTCCTTGTGGCATCTGTAAAAAATACATTGATTCTATAAAGGGAGCCTAGTTTCTGGTGTGTAGATTTAATAGTATGCAGTATATGCTGGTCAAATTTGAGATTGTCATCTATTATAACACCTAAAAGTTTATTGTGAGTTACAGTTTCATTGACCATGTTATTTGCTGACTTTATGGTAAAAGATTGTTTTTGATTTTGGTAACTTGTTGAGGTAAAACCATTCACTTAATTTCTTGGGGTTGAGTAGGAGGTTTGATTCTTTGAGACAGGTTTCTACAGAGGAGAAAGATTTTGGGTAATGTCTTGGAGCTTATTTATTGTTGGGGCTGCACATATTAATGTTGAGTTGTCTGCATACTGAGCCTAGCATGGTGAGCTGAGGTGTGGAGATTGTTAATAAATATATTATATAGGAGAAGGACCCAGGATAGAGTCCTGAAAGGCACCTGTAGTAACTAGTTGAAAGGATAAGGAGGTTTGTTGCCATTTAACAACTTGTTGCCTTCCAGATAGGTAACTAAGAGAGGCAGTATAAATTGCATTTGACAAGTCTAAGAACATGGTGGACACAAGCAGACCATTTTTTCTGTGTTGGTTTATTATATTGTTAAAATGTAATAGAGCAGTAGTGGTATTGTGCTGGGGCTTAAAGCCATGTTGTGTTTCTGAGAGCAGGTTATTTGAGGTTAGGTATTACATCAGCTCCATATGGATGAATTTCTCTAATATTTTGGAGGGGGAGAATTGCTATTGGTCTGTAGTTATTAAACTCTGTAGATGTGCCACCTTTGTTCAGTGATATGATGTAGTATTTTTTCCACAGTGATGGGACATGTCTTTCTGTTATGCGACCTGTTAATTAGTATGGACACAGAGAAGGCTATGACTTCTGCGGCCATTTTTAGGTAGTGTGATGGTAGTTGGTTTACAGATGCAGAAGTAATTTTTAGTTTATGGAGCAACTTCATTATGAGCAAGGTGGATACTCGACTAAAATTGAATAGCTGTGGATGGTTTTGGTTGGACAGGGGTGGAGAGAGGAGGTCAGATGTATTAGTGTCTAAGAGAGTTAATATTGATTGTATAAAGTAGGAATTAAACTGGGTGGGGATAGAGTCTGTCATACTGTCTGTTTTTGGAGACAGAGTGGTGGTCTTGCCAGGAAGGAATAGTTTAGTGATGACCAAAAGGTTTTGGGTTGCTTCGATGTTTGTCTTGTAGGTTGGTATCGAATGTTTGCTTGTCTTGTTTGACATGGAGTTTTGCAAGGTTTCTTTTTTTTTTCAAATTAAATTTTTATTTCAATTTCACAAGAAATCTAAAATTTCTGCATATTATAAACAGTTAATACATGGAAGAGACAAGATAGCAACGGATTTTACATAGGGTCAAATAAACACATACTATATTGTAGATTTACAAAATGACGACCTTATCACTGCAATTCAGAACTTAATTCACTTTAAACAGAAAGAGGTAAATGTTAATAGTGTTAAAATAAACTTGATGCATGACAGAAGTAGAAAAACAAGAATTCTTAATTCTATACCATATCTATCATAGAAACTATTTACATTATTTACATATATTTACACTGGGTTGTCACTCATTAAGGTATATTATGGTAAGAATTAGAGTTGAGAAAAAAAAATGTGATTAATGGATATTGGTATACCTAGTGCTCATAACATAACTTCTTAATAATTATGTTGTACACATCTCAGTTTTGTGCTTGAGGAAGGACTAATTATGAGTTGATTTGAGGGTAGTAAAAAGTGAAGTACTATATATTATTTTAACTTAGATTAAGATAGAATTTCTATAAGTTTTCCCCAATATTTCCTGAAATAGGACAGTTTCTTTTTGCTCACAGTTTTTAATTTGTTGGCCAAAACATATTTGACAGCTACATTTTTTGAATTCTGACCAGGAGATTTTAGCTCTGTCAAGCCAGTTAAGAGCTATGTAGGATTTAAGCAGTGCACTTAGTGTTACTATAAGATGTTTGGATTCCAATGTGTAGGTATTGGGGAAAATATTTAGAATTGACACTTCCCATGAGAGGGTGGATTTCATATAGCCTGATTTCTCCAATTTCACTCTGAGAACATCAAAGTTTATGGACAGTTTTGCAAGACCAGAAAATATGGAGAGTATCAGCAATTGTATTGGGACATATGGAGCAAAAAGGTGAGGAATTGGAATTTATTTTATTTAGAAAAGATGGTGTATGATAAGCATCGTTATTAATCATAATTTGAGTATATATTTGTTTTTTAAAAGGTGTGAGTTTTGTGGTTATGTCTATCGCTGCTAATTTTTGTTCGATTGTTAAATTTACATTTTTGGTCATCCAGTAATTTGAGTATAATATTTCATTTTGATATTTGGATCGGGTTATTAGTTTATAAGTATTTGAAAGCATTTTAGTTTTTTGTAGTAAATAAGAAATAATTTGTTGATAAAACTGAAATTCTTGTGTTATTACGTTGATTCCTGATGTTTTTAAGTTTACTAAATACTGTATTTGTTTAATGATCAGGCGATATTTTTTACTTGGAGCCAAGTGCTCAACGATATAGCCTAGGGGTTGATCTTTTATTTGACAGAAATCCCATATTGTACAGTTTTTAATATATGGATATTTTTCTAGATTGAACATATTGTTATTTAATTTAATTTCAGGATTCATGTGTATTGGTTGTGCCATAATTAGGGAGTTCTTTATATTTAAAGAAGAGATAAGAAGTTGAAAACTTGTTACTTTATTAATTATCAAATGTATATTGAGATTTCTTAGGTTTTTGCTGCTAAGGAAGGGAATACCTTTTGGGTTAATAGTAGAGGTGTTTAAATATTGGTAATAAATTTTTATCCAGAGAGGGTACCAAGAGGTATCATAGGGCTCAAAGTGGGTTAGGCATACAATATGATTAGCATTGATAATATGATAATATGTCTGGAAATCGGGAAGGCTTAAGCCACCTTTTTCTTTGGGTAATGCTAGTTTTTTATAACTAATTCTAACGTTTTTTGGGTGCCATATAAATTTACTCAATGTTGTTTCCATTTTGGTGAATAATTTGTTTGTCACGCATTGGCTAATAGCCTGAAATCGGTACAGAATTTTAGGAAGTATATTCATTTTTATAATTGATGCCTTGGAGAGTAGAGAGAGGTTTAATTCTTCCCATCTGGCCAAGTCTTTTGTAATTTTTGACCAAACCATGTACAGATTTTCTTTTATAATTTCCTTATGCGGGTGAATAAATGTAACACCTAAATATTTGAGTGAATGTTCTATTTTAATTTTTGAGTCTGGAAAGAAAATCTCCTTATGATTGAGGGTTTAGCGGGAATATTTTTGATTTACCTGTATTCATAGCATAATTTGAGATTGCGGAAAACTTGTCAATAGAATTTAGAATTTTTACCAAATCGGTAGAGGGATATTGAAAATAGATGTTGAGGTCGTCAGCATATGCTGTATATTTAGTTAGAACATTTGAAATGTAAATAGAGTGGTTGAATGTTTTTTGACTTAATTTTAAAAGGAGAGCTTCTAAATAGAGGTTGAAAAGATATGGGGAAAGCGGATAGCCTTGTCTGGTTCCATTTATTATATGTATAGGGTGTGAATTCTTTTTATTTATATGTAATGTAGTGGTGGCCTTCTTATATAGTAATTTGATCATGGCTATATACTCCTCAGGTAAAGCAAATCATTTTAGTATTTTGAACAAGAAGTTTAGATTAACTCTGTCAAAACCTTTTTGCGCATCCACAGAGAGAGCATACTTCGGTGAGGTGTCTTTGACTGTCATATTTATTATAGCTTCTATTGATAATGTATTATCCCAAACTTGTCTGCTATTCATAAAGCCTAGCTGTTCAGCAGATATGATATAAGAAATTACTTTATTCATTCTGTGGGCCAATATTGTTGCTAATATTTTTATGTCTAGGTTTATTAGTGTAATTGGATGGTAGTCGCTGAGGTTAATACCAGGTGTATTTGGTTTTGGAATAAAGATCGTTTTAGAGTTATTAATGTATAAATCAGTGATTCCAAATTTTATTATATAGTTGTATACTTTGCGTAGGATTGGGACTTTATGTTTCATGAATGATTTATAAAATTCTGGTGTATAGCCATCAGGGCCTGGGGACTTTGCAAGGTTTCTAAGATGTCTAAATTAAATTGTTGTAAGGCATTTTGTGTTCTATTTTTATCCATTTTTTCCAGGGCATATCCCTTTTTAGCATGAGTTTTTTTTCTTTTATTAGCCATGGTGCGAGGTTGACTTCACTCTTTTATTATGTACTGGTACTAGATTATTTAAGGTCTGTAAGAATACATTATTGAAGTGTTGTACAGAAGTATCTAGCAGCATTGTTGTAAGTACATTCCAGTTATATTGTTTGTGTTTCATTGAAAATATCTTTGCTGAAATTGGTTGTATTTTGTATTTTGTATTTGATTATAGACAATATGTTTATCTAGGTTAGGGCAAGTTCTAATGACATCTGGGTATGTAGTAATTTATGCTGAGATGCAGCCAAGTTTTGTCAGTTTGTCTGGTTTGTTTGTAAGAATCTAGTCTGATATTGAGTGTCTCCCTAAAGTTTTATTGATTCTAGTGGGTATGATTATTAATTGTTTGAAGTTGTATAAGTTTATGGATTTACTGCGGGTAGTGGAATTTATGATTGCCAATCTATTTGTTTGGATATCCAATATAGGATGTTTTCAGCAGTATCAATTTTATTCCCTGGTGGTATATAAATTACTGTTAAACATATAGTTTTCCTATTGTTGATTTTTTAGGAGTGTTATTAGAAGCTCAACATTGTTAAGTGTGGGTATTTTCACTCTTTTTTAATTTTAATTTCTCCAAGTCTTCCAGGTTTATAATACCATGACAGGAGTGGATCCCATTCCTAAGTCATAGTATGATTAAAGTTCAAGAAATGAATATTCTTTCAATCTTTGATGTTAGCCAGAAGTACTCTTCACAGCACCTGCTATGGGCTCACCAGTGACACTTTCTGCAATTCATATGGAGTTACATGTATCAGTAGCATATCTTAAGTGTGATTGTAAATTCGTTTTTACAAGACCCATTGCTCCTTCTACTATTGGAACTGTCTGGGTATCCTTCTTCCACATTGCCCTCATTCCTGCCTGCAAATCCTGGTATTTTATGACTTTGTGTCACTCTGTACGTAAGACACTGTAGTCAGTGGGTGTAACAATTTCACTCATCAATGCTACTTTTCTCTTCTTTTCATGGACTACTATATCTGTTTTTCTCGCATCTATTTTTGAGCTGTTGGTAATGGGTGATCCCATGTGAAATTAACTTCATCATTTCTGTAATGCTTTATGGCTCATTTCCACTGTTTATTTCAGCTACTTTAATATTATAATGTGTGCACAATCCCCAATTCAACAGTTTTGCCACATTATTATGCCCTTCAGTATACAGACCTTCTGGTATTAATATATCACAACTAGCAATAAGATGTGTGACTGTTTCCAATTCTGTTTTGTAAAACTTATGTTTGTCTTTTTCTCTCACATGTTCAGTGGACTTTGTAAACCACTGTGTACATAGTCCACTGTCTTGGGCAGCCAATATTAGCCTTTCATCTTTTGGTTTAAATTCACCAGTCTGTAACCATTCCCATGTTCGATCCTGATCAACATAAGGTTGTTTCAAGAGTTTTCTATACTTGCAACTATATTTATGCTTTTTCCACATTTCTTACCTTCTCATCTGATCCATCACCTTATATTCTGTATTTTGTTTTTTGGCACATTCAGCTGCTGCCTGAATTTTATCTACTTCTGTTTTGATTTGCATTCCTGCTTGACACAGATATGCTTCTGCTAAACTAAGCAGAGAAGTCATCTTAGATTATTCTCCTCATGTTTTAAAACTTCCACTATGTTTGGGTCTTGTGAGATCAGCAGATATGTATGCAGTCCCACGATTGCAGATCTATACATGTAATCAATTTCAAGGAGGCCCATACCTCCTCCAGAATGGGGAATATATAATCCTGGTATACACTGATTTTTATAAATCGTTTGATGAGCTTGAAACATCCTTCTTGTTTCCTCTCCCACCGATCCAACACTTTTTGAGGCCAGTCAGTCACTCCAAAACTGTAAAGACAGGAAGAACAAATTGGTTTATAGTGGACTTTGTTCTTAGATGTCAATGCTGTTTTCAGCATTAATTTTTGTTTTCTAAAATATCCCATACTACGTTTTATTCACATTTTCATGTTTTATTGTTCATCCTTCATCAGTTCCCAAATATTTGTACAGTCCCCCTTGCTCAAGTTGTTTTATATCACATTCCTTTCCCAAATTGATGTTTTTTGATGCTGCAGCTTTCCTGCTTTAAAGGTTGCTTTTGCACATTTATCGAGACCAATGACATTCCTATGTCATCTGACACTTGCAGTTGTGCTTTCAGTTCCTCATCTGATGGAACTGTACAGTTTTAAATCGTCCACAAAAAGATGAGAAGTCTTTACACTTTTTTTTTCCTCTAGGAGCCAAATTGTAGTCATGCCTAATCTGTTAAGTGGACAGCTTAACAGGTTAAGAACAAGACAGAAGAGCAGCAGTGACAAAGTCACCCTGGAATATCCCCCTTTGAATTTTTATCCCTGGAATAATGATTTGTCCTTTATCATGGCTTAACTGCAAAGTGGGTTGCCAGTGTTTCATGATCACTGTAATGTAATCGGTCAGTGTAGGGTGTATATTTTACATTTTAAGCACTCTTTTATCCATGAATGTGGCATAATGTCAAATGCTTTTTTGTAGCCTCTCCATGCCAAACTTAGATTCTTTCCCTTTTTATAGTTTTCCATTATGACTTTAACAACAAATGATCCTTTGTTCCATATGACCTTCTTTTATTAACCTTTTGTTCTATTGTATGATTGAGTTTTCTTCTAAATTACTGTAAACTCTGTCGGCATCAGTTCCAGTGTATAGTTTATACATTGTTGGAAGGCAAGTTATTGGTCTGTAGTTTTTAGGATAGCTTGTAGGTTCACTCTTAAGTAGGTGTATTGTTTTTTTTCCTGTTGTTAACGAGGTTGGTGTCTGTTTGGGGTGCAAATGTAAATAGTTGTTACTCATGGCTAAATCTTCATGTAAAGATGTTAATACTTTTAGCCAGAAGTTAGGTACTGCATCGGGCCCTAGGGTTTTACAGTTAGGAGCTTTTCTTAAGTTTGCTTCAATCTCTCTTACCATTACTTCATCCCATTTCATATCTTGTACATTTGAACTTTTTATTCTTTCTTTTACTTCTTCTAGCCATTTACCATCTTCATTATGTGCTTACAGGATCATCATAGATAATTCTCGGAATATTTCGATTTCATCTTTTTTGGTGGTGGTTCAATTCCTTTTGCCTTGATTCCCAGTTCTCTATGAAACTTTTTTTGGGTCATCAATAAATTGCTTATTTTGTGCTTCCTTTATAGTTATCTGCATATCTTCTAAGTTTTTCTGCCCGTGCTGATATTTTTAGTTTATTATTTGCGATGGTGCAGAACAGATTCTGATCTGATTTGATGCTGCACATTGCTTTTATCATGTCTATCTTTCTGCATATTTTGTTGCTCTGTCCCCTCTTCTATAGTCTTCTAACAGTGATGCTTATTTTTTTTTATTGCTTTATAGTTTTCTCTATTTGATATTTTAATGATGGCATTTGATTTCTCCCCTTCGTTTCCCTTACTAACCTTTGTTTTTGTGGTATGACTTTATCATTATTTATAATTTAGCTGCATAGTAATTTGTCCTATTTATTTCTGTTATAGCACATGAATCTGTCTGAACAGTCATAATTACTGTGTTCATTTGTTTTATCAAACCTCAACTTTTTGGGTTTTATTGACTTTCTGTAGTCTGTTTCTTTCATTGATCTTAATATGTCTGTCCCATCTCTATTAAATGAAGCAACTCTTCTATTAAATCATTTTCTTTTAAACTGAGGGCATATTCTTTGTTCCAGGGGGCATTCTATATAAAGTTCCAGAGCCTGTCACTTCAGTTTCATCTTATGTCATCCTTTGCTGTTTCATAATGGGAACTCACTAGCCTATCACACTCTACATCATTGAGTGCGTCAGAGTTGCCCCAGTTTCCTGACCTTCCTGTCCAACTCCAACTGAACTTTTGTACTGGTTTCCTGTGGAAGGCTTCAAAGTAGCTTCCTATGGCAACTGGTCAGATGTTTCCCACTCCACTGGTTTCTCCTTAATTTGGGGATCCATTGCTCTATCGTGCTGTGATGTTATCAGAGTTAGATTTTCTACTCTAAAGCCTTCACTTTGCAGGCAGTCCATAACTTCAGTTTCTGTTTCTTTAACTTCTGCATTATTAATCCTCTTTTCTACTTTTCCTCTTTGTTTTTTTTATTTTTTGTATTGTAAAATTTTCCATATCTGAATGCCTTTGCTTGTATTTCTCTTCATTTCCCGTGGGAGTAAGGTGATTGTTAAGGATTTTTTTTTATAGATGATTGCTACACCACCAGCATGCTTGTTGTATCTGTTCTGCCTCAGTAAATTGTATCCTCTGGGATGATCTCATTATCATTTGTTTCTTGTTTTTTTTTTTAACCATGTTTCGGTAGCTATGACTGTATCAGGAATATATGTGGCAAAGTAGGCATGTATGTCATGGATTTTATTGCACATACTTCATAGGTATTAGGTAACTGGTTTATTTTGGGGGTTGGAAGTGATGATTTTAAGAACAGTAGAACCTGGGTTGGGGTGAATATCTCTGCTAATTTTTTAACTGATATTGTACAAAGGGAAGAGTGTGGCCAGTTATATTTTCATCTTGGTTTGGTATTTGTTTGTAATTTGGATACTTAGTTTTGAGGTATTTATAGATAAATCAGATGTGGTTTGTTTGTATAGACAGGGTGTTATGGAGAAAGGTTGGGTAGAAGTTGATTTTCTTTATGAGGATTGGTTGAAGTCCTAAGTATTTGAAGGAGGTGGATTTTATAATTGGTGATGAGGGCTAGTAGCGTGAGGAGGAATAGTCAAATAAACTAAGTTAGGGGCATCTTGTTTAACTTGGGTTTGTTCTTGTAAAATAGAATTAAAAATGTTAGGAGGGTACTAGGTTGATTGTAGAGATATAATGTGATATTTATAGGGGGTAAGGAGTAGGACAGTTTGAGAGAGAGAGTCTTGGGTGGTAAACTAGAGTGGGTGCTACTGTTGGGGATACTTTTTTTGATTGTTTTTCTTCTGGAGGAACTGATGGTATTGGTTTGAGGAATATGTGGGTGGTGCTATGGAAGTACAAATGTAGAGTAAGAGGAGGTGGGTGGAAATTGGGGTATTGTAGGAGAGCGGGGTAAGCCCAAGAGTTAGATAGATAAGTAAAAGCAACAATGCAGTTTAAAAGGCCTCTGTGCTAGTATACGAAAGTCTTGATTTTGTTGCTATAGGACACAGTTTTAGTAGGAGAATTAGAGAATTAGTCCAATATCACCTTCACTTGACTAATGGTGATATATAACAGTAAACATTGTGTCTGTTTGAACAACTGTGTAATGGTAAGGAGGTTTCTGTGGACTTGAAATGCAAAGTCTAAAGGCTACCCCCCACCCCCACAGATCAACAAAACAATGAGAAAAATTAAGCTATAATGTAGGCCTACAGCTGTGGAAAAATACTTGCACAAAACTGAAAGGGGTTACACAAGCATCTGGGGGCAAAGGTGAAAAATAACTTAAGGAAGGGAAACATTGGACAGCTCAAAACAATTAATGGAGCACAGTTGAAAGAGAAAGTACCAGTGGGACTGATGTGGTCTAAGAAAATGGAGCTATTGTAGTGGACAAAGTTCTTTGATTTAGACTGCCATGATATTTACAGTTTACATAAAAATATAGCCATGGAGTTACAGAAGTACTGAGGTGCAGTTTAGGACTTTTTTCTTAACATTTTTATCCAATCACACTTAAGGAAGAAATAAGCTGTATCCAAGGCTTAATTCTCAAAGCTGGCAAAATAGTTCACCATAAACTGGGAAGGCAGACGTCTCTGTTTTTATTTTGCTACATATTTTGCCTGTCAAGATCACCAAGAATGTTGTAAACCTTATTGTAATTTTTGACCCATTGTTGTCTTCACCATTTGGCATCATCCTGTAAGTTATCACATCCAACTCTAATCTGATGCCAGGCAAGTCTACAAGTCTTCAACTCTCCAGGCTCCACCTCCCCTACCCACAATCCCTCTCTCCTTAGACGATACCCCAAATCTAGTTTACTGCCATTCCAGAATAACAGCTTGTTCATTACTCCATTTGGTGTATCTTTATGTTGTTTATCTCACCTTTCCCCTACCTTTTTGTGTAGTGTTGTTAGGATATCTAATGTAGTGTTATGCTAGGTAGTTAGGTAGGTTTCAGGTGTATTTTTAGTGCATTCTTTAGTGGTGGGCTTTTCCCTCCTTAGTTTGTGCTGTTTTCGAGTAATGTATTTTCCAATAAGTAGGACTTAGAGTTGTGGATGGTGGTTTTTCCAATTTTGAGAGTGCTTTTTTCTCAGTTATTTTTTTCTAGTGTGTTAGCATAGATGAGTTGTTCTTTTCTTTGTAGGTCTTGCTGTGTTCCAGTAGTGTTGTTCCCATGGATCTGAAAGGATTTAAGAAATTAGTTTCTTGTGGGCACAGTCACTGTGTTTGTGTGGGGGACTGCCCACCTGAAGTCTTCAGGTGCCATCTGTGATGAGTTTGGTACCAGAGCCATCAATGAGAGGCAGGCAAAACTTGCTCTGGCCGGCACTTCCACTTTTGCTTCAAAAAAAAGATAAGGGTTGTGACACTCCACCAAGGACTCCAAGTCTTCAAAAGGGGGCCATAATAGGTGTGCTTCTGTATCTAGTGCTGGACCTTCTTCTGGGCTGATAGATCTGAAGATGCCAAGACCTTCGAGATCCCCGGCTGCCTCGACACCAGCTTCAGCTATTACATTTCGGAGGTGATCTCCCTCTGTGCCTGCTTCGGGTAACTCGCTCAGTGTACCGAGCCCCCTCTTGGCAAAAGGGTCTCCTTTAAGTCTGGTAACTTCACCCTCTTCACCCTTCACTAAACCAGTGTTTTCACTGGAGTCTTCTCTTTCTCCACCCTTGGTCTGAGTTTCCCTAGCTTTGCACTAACCGGTTGGTCCTTTGCCACTCAAACGAACCTCTAAGCCCCAGTCAGTAGCTTCCTTCGTTCAGTCATTGCAGTTGGTTGGCGGTCTGAGACTTCAGATCTGGAGTGGCTGATGATGTCCTTCTTGCAAGTGCAGATACAATTAGACCTTATTCCTTTGGGTCAGCGATCACTCCCAGAAACTTTGGCCATCACCCTAGCTTTGTGCCTAGCTGTGTTTCCATCATCAGGGTCACATCCACTGGCGTGGCTCCTTTTGGGCCTGATCTCCACCTTGGTCTCCAACTCCTGCTGCTTTGGAACTAAGTGAACTTTGGGGCTGATGTGTCAAGGCTGATATCTCCAGGTCAGGTTTGAATGTCCTGGCTTCAGGTTCATCCCTCCTGCTCAGGGAGTCTGCTGTGTCATCAGGGCAGGGTGGAGCTGCCCCAGGTTCTGACATGTCTTGGGTTTCTTCGGATCCTGGCACTGTCAACTCTGGGTGGCCAGCTTCTGCTTCCACCTTTCTTCGTGGAAAAGATATTCTCTGTTAAGGAAACTGGTTGGTCTGCCACAGCTGATGTTCCCTCTTCCCTGTCATCTGCACCTGTGAAAAGCCATCAGTCTGCTCCAGGACAGTCCATGCCTGTTGGTCTTCAATACGCATCCACTTGTTGGGGCACCTACCTCATCATCTCCCTCACCCCTCCAGATTCTCCATAGCAAGAAGTGTCTAGCAAGAGACAGTGCAAGAGGAAGCACATGGATTCCCCCAAGAAGTCCCTGGATTCCTCCAAGGAGTCCTTCACTGAGGATACTGACCTCAAGGAATGAAAGGGGTCCCTCAAGTCTCTGGGTGATGCCTCTTTTGGTGCTTCTTTGCCAGAGTGTAGGGTCTGCACCACCAAAGTCCCTTCTCTGGTGGAGTCAATATTTCTAGAGGCCTTTGGCATGGGCCCATCTGCACCCGTGGTATTTCCTATTCCTGATGCACAAATGTATCTGGTGTCTCAGAAGGTGTGGAAGGAACCTGATGCAGTGGGAGCCAATCGTCAAAAAGCTTGACAAAATCCGTGCCCCACCCAAGGATTGGCCTCACTGGAGTAAGGGTCCAGCCATGGATGCAATCATGGTGGCAGCTTTCACAAAGCAGACCATTTCAGAGGAGTTCTACAGTTCCTTCTCCAAACAGAGAATCTCAGGCTTTGGACCATCTAAGGAAGCCCTTTCATGCTTCAGCAGCATTAGCCTTAACGGCATACAAGTACTTTTCCCACCTGACAAGTCTTCAGTTTGATTTAGCTGCTGAAGTGTCTAGGAATATTAAGACACTGCAGTCTCCAGAGGTACAGAAGACTCTGGAGATTTAGTTATCCATTCTCCAGTCTGTTACCAACTTCTCCATTAGGCTCATTTCCAATGCAGCTGATGGAGTGTCCCAAGCTTCTGGCATGGGCATGACTGTGAGTTGTCATGGTTGGATGAGGGTGTGCAATTTTGTAGACTACTTCAAAGCATCCTTTATCAATGCCCCACTCGAGAGTTGCTCTTTATTTTAGACCAAAGATTAAAGACACTCTGACTAGGAGCAAGAAAGATGGAAAGGACCCTTTCTGCCATTAGAATGCTTTTTGCTACGCCTCCGCTAACCTTCACATGGACTCAGAAGGAGGGCAAACCTCTCTTTTTTAGGAAGTCACAGCAGTCTTTCCAGGATGCTCCTTCTGAAAATTCTTCCCACGGCATGGAGTGTAACCACAATGGATGCTGCCATCAGGGCAGGAGTGGGCCACAAAGCCAGAGCTTTCTTGAAACATTCTCTGGAAGACCCTTCCAGCGATCCTGAAGGGTTGCCCGACTGTCCTAGAGAAAGTGTGGGATCCCTTAGTTCTTCACCAAAAAGCTTGGGAGGCCATCACCTCAGATGCATGGGTGTTGAGTCATATCCAAAGGCTGTACCATTCCATATGTTCTTCATGTTTTATTGTTGCAGTCAGCACTTGTGGGTTATCCCTGCTGGGTAGCCCTCGGCCGGCCCAAATACCAGAGTAAAGAGTTTCCCTCCTGCGTTAGCTCTCTGGTGTCTGAGGCTGACATCAGTTCGTCAGGACTATAAAATGAGGCAGCCAATGGCATTACATCAGTCTTTCTTGCTGTGGAGCCCAAAGTAGAAGCAGTTCGCAAGTGCATCTGTCGGCCATTGCCAGAGTGAGGAAGTAACCGTCTAAAGCTAAGTACCCCATTGGGGAACCTTTTCTTGCTTTTATCCGATTACAGAGAAAGTCAATAATTGTCTCAGTTGTGGAAAACAGTTCCCACATTGAGACTTGCATACCCCCTGCATCACCTGCCTAGGCCCAGACCATGATGTCCTCGGATGTCGGTTCTGTGCTCTGTATAATGCTAGAACTATTAGGAGAAGAGCTGAAGTTGAAGCTAGACACTTCAGCGAGACTATTTCTCACTGCAAAATGGCAATGGTCTGTCAGTCTGCTTTTGAATTGCATAGAAAGAAAAAGATAAAGAAAAGGATAGGCCTCAGAAAGTTAGTCCCTCTGATCTGAAATCAGCTAGCCTTCCCACCCATTACAGTTGCTGAACTCAGTGAGGCGCCTTCTCAGTCCCTGACACCAGCCGAGGAACCGTCACAGGCCTCTACCGAGAGGCGTTTGGAGTCTGGTATGCCGCCGGGTCCATCTTCTCCTGCCAGTATGTTGGGCTTCAGTCATGCAGTTGTGTCTAGAGCCGCTTCGCAGGCCTCGGCTTCCATAGAGAGTAGATACCAACGACCGATGTCCGGCATAGACCGATGACCATGTCACCAGTTAAATTAACCTTGTATAAGGCCATTGAATCTACCAGACCCAAGACTAACCCTAAAAAGACCCCATCCCAAGAACCCACCCACCAGTGTCCTTCTATCCAGCCTGCCACACAGTCACATCAGCTGCTCAGAATGGCAGAAGATTTAATCACTCTGATTAGAGAAAGCCAGCCTACCCAAGCCACCCCAGCTAAGAGGAAGAGGGACACTTCCCCTGAGGCTTTTTCTGACCAGGAGTCAGAAGGGTCTGAACTACAAGGGTTGTACACTGAAGATCAGCCTTTTGCAGCATTTGAGGATTCTGATGCTGACAACACCATTCCTGTTGCCTCCCCACCTGAGGACCTCTCTTTCGGGGAAACTTTAAATTCTCTCAGGGAACATTTTTACTGCGAGGCACAGGATTACCCTCAATCAAAGAAGAGACTGAGAGATGTCCTTGACCTGCCACAGCATAAACCTCTGGCCATTCCCCCAATCCTGGATGTAGTGGAGGATGTCTTTTTGAAATCTGCACTCACCCTGGACTCACTCCCCTTGCCCCCAGGAAGCCAGGCAGATATTATAGGGTGCAAGACACCCACAAGTATCTTTTTAAAATCCCTACAGCTGACCCAGAGGTCATTACTCAGGGTCCTAAGGGACTAGGGCTAGCTCCTCTAAAAACCCCATTCCAACTGATAAAGAGAGCAGAGCCTTAGACAGACTAGGAAAGAAGGTCTACACTTTGGCTACCTTAGAAATTAGAGCTCTGAATATTAATTTCATATGCTGAAATACCAGCAAAATGTACTGGAATTATTAAAACAGAAAATGTCCACTCTACCAGACAGCAGTACAACCAGGGAACTAGCATATATTGTACTTTCTAGCTCCAAGGTAGCCAAGCATTCCCTGCATTGTGGGTTTGATGCCTTGGAAGCTTCTAGCAGGGCTTCAGTTTCTGGCTGTGTGATCAGAAGGTATGCCTGGTTAAGGGAACAACCTTTGCCTGATCAGGTAAAGTCCAAGTTATTAGACTGCCCTCTGGATAAGGACCAACTGTTCAGAACTAAAGCTGAGGAGTTTATTAAGAAAATGGAAGACAAGGCTAAGTCTATGCAGACTTTGAAGGATCTCTTGCAGGTACAGCCTCCCAGGTTCAGTAGGAACTTCTCCACAAAGCATTGGTCCTTTCCTACCCAAACAAAACCTGTCCAGAGGAAGGGGCGCAGGGACAGGCCTTCTAGGCCCCAATCGCAAAGCCAACAGAGATCCAGACAATGGACCACTGCAATGCCTAGGCGAGGGAGTTATAAGCCCACTCCCTTCTCCAAGGACTCACAATGACTCTCTCCCCTCCCCCCGAGAGACTAGGAGGAAAACTTTCCCTCTTCCTAGAGAATTGGCAGGCCATCACCTCAGATCTATGGGTCCTAAAAATTCTTACCAGCAGGTACAGATTCTCTTTCATAGAAAACCCCAGATATTCAGGCTTCCTGGATGTACCAGCAAATCAGAAGGCAGAAGCAGTCCGTCAATCCAAAAGCTTTATAACCACGGCGCCGTGGAACCTGTACCAAAGGGTTTTATTCCAGACTGTTCCGGGTACACAGAAAGGAGGGCACCTGATGCCCCATTCTAGGCCTACCGACTCTAAATCTGTCCCTCCTGGTCCCAAACTTCAAAATGCTGACCCTACACAAGCTTTTGCCAATGCTGACACCACATGCTTGGCTAGTGACCCTAGATCTGAAGGATGCCTACCACCATATCCCCATAAGAAAGTCCTGCAGGAGTTTCCTAAGCTTCAGAGCAGGGTCACAACACTTTCAGTTCTCTGCTCTGCCCTTTGGTTTATCTACTGCTCCCAGAGTCTTCACCAAGTGCCTGGCCCCTGTCATTGCCTTTTGCAGACAGAAAGGTATACAGATTTACCCCTACCTGGACAACTGCCTCATCCAGGCAGACACCAAGGAAAGACTCCTGCAGGACCTCACCTTTGTTCAGACTCTTCTAACTTCCCTGGGATTCACTATCAACCGGGAGAAGTCCCAATTTCACCCCACAAGAAGGTTAACCTTCCTGGGAGCTCTACTGGACACATCAACACAAGCGGCCTCCCTCTCTCCGAAGAAGCAGAGCTTCCTCCACTCTTACTTTACACAGCTGGCCCGCAGGACCCATCTCACAGCAAGGAAATTCCTGCAAGCGCTGGAGTACATGGCCTCCTGCATCCTGTTGGTACCCCTAGCCAGACTGCACATGAGGAAACTACAGTGGTACCTCAGGAGCCTTTGGTGCCAACACTCACAGTCACTGGAACACCAGCTGACCCTGATTCCTTGCTTAAAGAAGGAGCTCTTGTGGTGGGCAGAGGTGTGTACCCTGAACAAGGGTCTACCCTTCATTATTGTACCACAGGGCCAGATCATCACCATAGATGCTTCAGACACAGCCTGGGGGGCACACCAAGGAAGTATGTGCACTCAGGGCCTTCATATCAACCTAAAAAGAAATGCTGGCAGTGCACAGGGCAATCTTAGCTTTCCAGGAACACCTGAGACCAGGAGTGCTCTTAATCAAGACAAGACAACACAACTGTAATGTGGTACATCAACAAGCAAGGGGGCACAAACTCCTACCCCCTGTGTTGCTTAGCTATGCAAATGTGGCAGACAGCCTCGAATCTGGGACTGCATCTGATAGCTCAGTGTATCCCAGGGAAACAGAGCACCCTGGCAGACCAGTTAAGCAGAAGCCTCCGGGATCACCACGAGTGGCAGCTGCACATGAAGACCTTCCTCAGCATTAGCCAAAGCTGGGGGAACCTGGACAATATACCTTTTCTCAACCTCAGAAAACCGCCAACTAACCAAGTTCTGCTCCAGAGAGTTTCATCCAGAAGCATGGAGGATGGACGCCCTCTCTTTCCACTGAGGCAACCTGTTTGTGTATGCATCCCCTCCGCCCCGATTCCCAGGGCACTTCTCAAGATCAGGGAGGAAGGACCAAAGGCTATTCTCATTGTACCAGACAGCACTGGTACCCCTTGCTCCTCAGTCTGGCCAAAGAGCCTCCCATGAGCCTGCCTCTCAAATCAAACCTTCTAACTTAGGAGAAAGGGATGGTACCGTATCCAAACCTCCCCACACTCAAACTGTCCACATGGCTGATACCCCAAAGGCAGATTACACTACAGCCTTCAGCAGGCAAGTTTTAGATATTATTAAGGAGGCCAGAAGGCTCAGCACCAGAAAATCCTACTCCGCTAAATGGAAAAGATTTACTATCTGGTGCCAGAGAAATGGCATCAACAGCACCCATGCCAGTCTGGCATTGGTTCTGAACTACCTGGCAGAGCTCCTAGAGAAGGGATTGTCGTACTCCTCCATCAAGACACATGGCTCGGCTATCTCTGCCTATATCCAGTCGTATTAACCCATATTTCCTCAACACCTGTTAAAACAGTTCCTTGGGGTGTGGCCCACATGGGGTGTGGCCCACATCAGACCACCTAGAAGGCCATCTGCTGCAGCTTGGGATCTAAACTTTGTCCTGGAAAAATTGACTTTGCCTCCTTTTGAGCCAGCTGCTTCAGCAGACCTGAAGTACCTTTCTTGGAAAACTGCCTTCTTGCTGGCCATCACCTCAGCTAGGAGAGTTTCTGAGCTTCAGGCCCTTATGGCCACTGAGCCCTTCATCATTTTCAATGCTGACATGGTGTCTCTTAGGACCGAACCCTCTTTTATGCCTAAGGTAGTCTCGGATGTTACCCTCAACCAGGCCATCCATCTCCCTACCTTCTTTCCCAACCCCCATAATAAAGGGGAAATAATTTTGCATATCCTAGATGTGCACAGACAATTAAGATATTACCTGGATAGGACCAAGTCCATCAGGAAATCTGACCAGCTACTGGTCTCTTTCGCTCCTGGGGCAGAGGGGAAACCCATTTCCAAGCAGACCATTTCTAAATGAATCTCACATTGCATCCATTTCTGCTGTTCCTTCCACGGAAAAAGAGTTCTCCCAAGTCCATCAGATCACATTCCACGAGGGCAGCCTCTACTTCCACTGTCTTCCTGAGAGGGGTTCCAACCAAGGATATTTTGGAAGCTGCTACCTGGACATCCATCCACACATTCACCAAGCACTACTAGATGGCTACCTTCTACAAAACCAGGGAAGGCTTTGCATCTGCAGTCTTGCAGGGCATGCTGGCATCCACTTGAAATAATGCTTGCTTTAAGCCCCTCTCATCCTTCCTCCACCCTATTTCTCAGCTTTGGGAATCTTCCCACAAGTGTTGACTGCAACAGTGAAACATGACGAACATAGTACAGTTGTGTACACTTACCACAAATATAGATGTTTGAGTGTATTCACTGTTGCAGTCCAGTTTCCCTCCCACCATCCCCCTTATTTTTCTCTTTCTTGGGGGATCATACCTATTGGGGGCAAGAAAAACTGATGTAGTGGTGTCGGCTTCCTCATTTTATAGCCCTGATGACCTGACATCAGCCTCAGACACCAGACAGCCGACGCAGGAGGGAAACCCTTTACTCTGGTATTCAGGCCGGCCGAGGGCTACCCAGCAGGGATAAACTCACAAGTGATGACTGCAACAGTGAATACACTCGAACATCTACATTTATGGTAAGTGTACACAACTGTACTTTTTAGAAGTATCAAGTTTCAGTTGCAAACATGTCTCAGACATTCCACCCTATCAAAGACAGCAGACCGTGGTAGAGATTCAGATTCTGCTGGCAAATAGTCATCCAAGTGGTCCTGCCAGACCATTGAGGATGCTTGGTCTACTCAAGTTTCTTTTTGGTGCCAAAAAGAACAAGGACCTCAAGTCTATTTTGGATTTGACCAAACTACTAAATCCTTTTCCAAAACAGACCAATTCTGAATGGTCATGGTGCAGTCCATTATACCTCTGCTGAGGAAGGACATTTGGATGTGCTTGATATACTTCAAAGATGCCTACCATCATATTAAGGTAAAGAAACAATCCAGGAGGATCTGTGCTTCTGGCTGGGAGTCAGTCATTATCAAGTCAGGGCCCTGGTGTTCTCAACACTGACCACCCCAGGTATTTATCAGGTGCATGGCAGAGGTTTCATGTTTTTCCTTACCTGGATGATTTGCTTATCACTTGCCCCTACAGCTGCATCTGTAATCATGGCCAGGGATACCTTACTGCAGTTGTGGAATCATTTTGACATAACTGTTAGTTATCAAAAGTCAAGTTTGCACCCTGTCCAGACACTGGAATTCATAGGCTGCCACTTGGATACTGTTTCCCAATTTGCCAAACTCTGAAGCATCTGAGTAATCAACCTTTGATATCAGGCAGTATCCTTGCTTTCTTATGCAAAACCATCAACACATGCTCTTCTGAAACATTTGGACCACATGGCAGCTTTCATAGGGTTGGTCTGCTTTGCAGGGTACCAAATAAGGTCTCTGCAGTGGTGTCTCGTAGTGCAGTAGTCCTGTTTTACTCATCCAGTGGTCCTTCCCTGTAATATTGAAAAAGGTTTGTCGTGATCAGATTAATTGGTGGTTAGAGTACCTTTGGTGTCCAATGGGAGATCATTTGTTCTTCCCCATCCGTCGAACACATTCACCACAGACACCTCCCTTCTCAGGTGGGGGGGGGCATTTTGAAGGGAGGACAGTTCGAGATCTAGTCTTCTGCAGAGGTCAGTGTTTACATCAGTGTTCTGGAGAATGAGGGCTGTCCTCCACAGACTGCAGGCCTTTCTAGATGTCCTCCTCAGTGGTGGGATTTCGATTCAGATGGACAGTGCCATTATTTGGTATCTGAGCAGATGGGGAGAACACATTCTTATCCTTTGTTGAGAGGCCATGAAGGTTTGACAATGTGCAATTTCTAACTGCAACGTACATCCCGTGGAAGTCCAACATTCTTGCAGACAGTCTTACCAGGAATATTCTTCTACCTCACAAGTGGTCTCTAAATCCGAGATTAGCAGCTTGGATTTTTTGGCACTGGGGCACTCAGTGTTGTGACCTCTTTGCTTATCCCTCCAACACGAAGTGCAACAGCTGTTGCAACTTAGTTCCCCCTCAGAGGCAGTCCCCCAGTGACGCTGTTCTCTGACCTTGGCCCCCAGGTCTCTAGTATGCATATCTTCCAGTCCCCTTGATAATCAAGTTCTTAAGAAGGCAGCCCATTGCAGATCGACAGTGACTGTCATCTCTCCCTTTTAGCCTCGTCAGGTGTGGTTCCCCTTTCTGTGTCCTCTTCTGAGATACCCCCCTTAGGTACTAGATGTGACTTCAGATCTCATTTCTCATCTAGTAGGTTTGGATCTGCCTAACCTTCAGTACCTCAAGTTAACCACATGGTTTCTCCAGTTCAGTTGATGGTCAGGAATCCCAACAATCAAACAGTGTTATGCATATTTTGTCCTCTTCCCAGAAGTTGTCTACCAGCAAAGTGTATGCAAGAAAATGGAAGTGCTTTGCTGTTTGGGCATATTTGTGGGGGGTTGATGCATTTTCTGCTCTCTTAGACGTGGTCTTAATTTCTATCATAGATTTGTTTAAACAGACTCTAGTTATTCTACAGTTAAGGTGCAGTTGACAGCCATATCTAATTATCATGTTGGCAGGGATAATGTTCCCTTGGTTGCACTAAAAAATTATCATATCTATTCTCAAAGGAACTTTTCTTTTGCACCCTTCCTTTCTGGATCCTGACGCTCCATGTGATTTACTTTTCATGTCCTTGCAGTACCCCCCCCCGTGAGCCTTCTTCTACTTTGGATCTGAGATTTATCTTGGCAGACATTGCCCCTGGTGGATGTTACTTCAGCCAGGTGAGTGTCTGAGCTACAGGCCCCATACCTGGTGTTCCACAAAGATAGGGTTTTCCTGCGCACAGACAATACTTTTCTTCTTGAGATGGCCACTGAGAATAATTTGAATAGGTCTGTTCACCTGCCTGTATTTTTTCCCAACTTTTCTAACAAGGGTGGATACTTGTTGCATTGTTTGGATGTGCATAGACAACTAAGGTTTTACTTGTACAGGACTAAATCTTTTAGTTAGTGTAATCAGGTGTTTGTTTCCTTTTCCAGATCAAATTGTGTAGACCAGTTTCTAAAGTTACATTATTCAAGTGGCTGTCAGATTGTATTTCAGTATTTCCTTTTCTTGTACCTTAAGAGGTAAGATTTTACTTTGCAAGCCTAAAGGTTGCTCCAGCAGAGCCATGACCACTTTTACAGCTTTTTTCTACAAAACATCCTTAGATGATTTATGTGCATCAGCAACTTGAGTAGGCTGCCACACTTGTGTCATACTACAAGCTGGACATTCAATCTAGGTCTAGGGTTTCATTTGGCTCCTCCTTGTTGCAGAATACCTTCCTTAGATTCTCCCAGGAGTTTCATGTGGCTGGGGACTCTGTCTCACAGGTTGAAGCTAGATAGAGAAGTAAACACTGGATATGAAAGTTATGTACTTACCATAATGATAGATCTGTATTGTTCATCTCCTTTTGGTTCAACCTTCCCTCCCTGCTGCCTCTGTCTGCATAACAAGTCTCTCATCATAGGGTGACCGAATAGGTGAGGTTTATTGTTTCCTTCTCTTGGAGTCCTTTGTAATCTTACTTTATGTAGGGATATTACATTGGTGTTGGATTAGGAGGGAGCAAACTCGATCTGAGGTACCCTCTAGCTAGTGAAGGATTGTGAGTAGGGGAGGCAGAGCCTGGCAAGATGAAGTCTTATAGAATTGGCTGACGTTGAATTCAAGTTGGATTCGATAACTCGCAGGATGAACCAGATGAAGAAAGCACAAATCTGTTGTTATGCTAAGTACATAACTTCCGTTTTTCATTTTCAGAAACCATTTGTTTCAACATTGCTGTTGATTCCTTCTTTTCAGCACCTTTGTGTGCCTTGTTATTTCTTTATTGTTAACCAGTGCTCTAACTTCATGTGGTAGAGTTAGACAGCATTAAGGGGGAGAGTGTTTCTTCTCTTGGTCTTGGTTAGCCTTTTGTTGTACAGGGCTGTTTCTTGTAACAAGCTTACTGTTTTTTCTGCAAGTTCTACTTTTGTAACAATGTAGTCAGAACAATGTTTGTTCTGTGTCATCTGTTCTCTAGCTCTCTTAGAATCTTTAGAACATGTGTCATTATTTTCAGCTAAGGTTTCACTTTGTTTAGCTGCAACGCCAGGCTACAAAACATAATTTTGCTATTGCTGATAATTTGAAGAGGAGTGTTTTCATTCTGTTTGTAGTACAGCGCAATTTGTGACTAAACTTGGTCAACCAACACCAGTCTGTTTTATGAACTTGGGTTGCTTTATCTAAGTAGAAATTGTCATTTGTTCACTTTCCATGATAACAGCACAGGTATTGATTTGATTATTACCTCTTTTGCTTCCTATTTTTCAGTACAGACAAATAACGGCCAGTTTCACAAAGTGCGCACTCAGTTTTCTTTCTTGTTCTTTTACACAGTAGTACCCACTCGTTTTACTCAAAAGGTTTACTTTTAAAGTCAATGCAACAAACTCTAGAAGGTTTAAGATTTTTGTTTAGAAGTGTTTGCATAGGTATTTTTATACTCCAGGCTGACTACAAAGAATTTTTCCTCAGGTAGATTGCAAATGTGTAGGTGTGATAGAGAATTGGGAACGTATTTTTTGGTTGTGTAGTGAGTTGGCAGACTTTATAATTCCCTGCAGACTACTCTGTCAGAAATACTGGGTGAGCAAATTGGTGTAACTAAGGAAATTATTTTTTGAGCTGTGTTACAGAATCAGAATTGCCTAGACATAGGAAGGCCTTGCTGAGTTTTTAATTCTGGTGGCTGCCAAAAAAGCATTTGTTAGAAAATGGAAATCAGAGTCTAAACCAACTGTACTAGAAGTAGTGAATATAACAACAGATATAAAAGAACTGGAAGTAGGATCTTTAGAAAAGGTTCAGAGCAAATTATACAGTAAAAATGAAATTATGGAAACAGTACATGCAGAATAATGTTTTGGAGGAGAAATGAAGTGTAAGGGAAGGCAGGAAATGGATGAGCTATGTAATGATCGATTGACAATGACTACATAGAAGATTATATGTGCTGTTTAATGTTTGCTAATGAAAATATAGCAATATAAGTTGTTTTCATTTATATAAATGTAAGATTGCTTATGTCATAAGTGATATTCAGCAAAAGCAATCGAGGTATTCTTTTAAATCAAAAAATGTATCCCCCTTTCCTGTAAGAAAAATTTAAAAGCAACTTTTCTTGTTGTAATTAGGAATGAACTCCTTTTCCACTGTGAGAGATTTTTAATTTTAAAAACAGTGTGTTACACAAAATCTTAGTTTTATCAAAATGCCACCAGACCTTTTGTGTGAAGCACTGTCAACACATATATTAGTGGCAAGTGTTTAGTATAATAGCTACAAGAACTTCCCTTTCAAGGCATCTCTTGAACTGCCATGAAGGCCCACTTTTATTGCTGAAGAAAACCTTCATATAGACACAGGGCAAATATTCTTGTGTGTATACAAGTCCTTCATAGTTAACAGTTCACTTCCTGGAAAGATTTACTGTTTACATAGATGTCCGATACACTTTGTAACAGGTTTTAACTGTTCAGACAGCAGTTAAGATTTGCTGTTGTGTAAAATTACACCGTTCATCACACCAGCTAATTTAATTTAGTGTTATGTAAAATTATACAGTTTGCCGCAGCATCTAGTAAGATTCAGCACTATTGCAAGTTCAACAGTTTGTCAGTGCTTTCCACTAACACACACACTTCTTTGCTTATAGTTAACTGTGAGGGATTACACAGAGTTTTCAGCAGTTTCTACCAATGCAGTGTATTTCAGAGAAGGTACAGTTTTCTTCATAAGCCAACAGCGCACAGTGATTTTCAGTTGCTTTAAATATATGACAGTTCACAAGTGCAAGAAATGTCTGGTTTGTATAAGCAGTATATTTTTCTTTTTCATTGTTGCATGACATCCTGCTTCTGAATTATTTGAACAGCGTAAGGCTTTATGTAGCATAAAGTTGTGATCTTTACATTGAACAACTAACATTCATTTTTTAAATGCAAAGCCTCACTCACTTGTGCTCCTTCTTACAATAACCATCTTCTCCTTTACTGCAAATGATTCCCACTCTTATGTTCCTTTTTTACAACCTACAGTTCAGTTTATGTGCCACAGACCTTTCCTAATTAGACTTCATCCCTAGTTACAGGGCAAGCAACACATTTCAGACATGCTATTGAGTTTACTTCAGCATCAGTACTTCTGCACTGTTTCAGAAATTCCATATCATTTAACTTGTAGCTTCAATAGCCTTTCTGGTCAGTTGGAGTGGAAGAATGCCTACCTCCATGTCCTTATAGCCAGAACCCCAGAAAATTTCTAAGATTTAAAGCAGGATTGATCATTTCCAATTCACCTTCTTGCACTCTAATTGGTCTGCTGCACCCAGTGTTTTTGCAAAATGCCTGGGTGTAGTTGTCTCCTGCAGAACTAGGGCATTCACATTTGACTCATACCTGGATGATTGCTTGCTACAAGCAGATACTCTGGAGGCTATTCAAAATGCATTAAATTTCACCTTCACGAGCTTCCAAGAACTAGAACTCACTATCAGCTTGGTCAGATCAGAACGACCTGACCCCCAACAAAGAGAGTTGTTTTTCTGAGGGTGTTGATGGACACAGAGTTGCAGAAGCCTTTTCTCCCAGAGGACAAGGTATTCTGTGTGGCCCTCTTTTGCCATTCTTTCTTGGAGGAAAAAGCTCATCACAGCAAGGGAATTTATCAGGGCCCTGGGTTACATGTCATTGTATATCATGATGGTACTCCTAACAAGACTATCTGAGGAAGCTTCAGTGATGCTTCAGGAACAGATGGATCCAACAGTAGCAGTCCTTGGATAATCTTCATCCTTATCCTAACTTGCATAAAGAAGGAGTTGTCGTGGTAAAAAGTGCAGCCTCAAATTGAAGGTACCCTTCAGGCTGGCACAGCCAACACTGGCACTGACTAAATATTCTTTGAACTTAGCCTGCGGATGTCATGTGGGACATCTGAAGTTCCAGGGTGCATGGAACAAAGCCATGACAAAGAAACAAACAAATGTGAAAGAGAATGATGGCAGTGGTCACATGCGAGTCTTTTAAAATTCTTAAACTTAACACCACAGCTGTGTGATACATAGAGAAGCAAGGGAAGGCCAACTCCTGCATCCTGTGTATATTAGCTTATGTAGATATGGGAGGTAGTCCTGGAGTCAGGCCTGATTCTCATGCCAAGCCTGCTTTCCTTCTCAAAGGTTTTCTGCAGTAGACTTCCCGAGCAGATCCCATATACACTCACATGAGTGGATGTTGAACAAGGAAATCTTCCTGGATCTGCCCAAAAGATGCAGTGTGTCAGAAGTAGTGTAGACCTTTTTGCTTTCCCATAAATTAGGCAGGTGAGAAGTCTGTGTTGCAAAACATTCACTTGGAAAATAGTGGATTCTCCCTAGACTGAAAAAGTTCATTTCTCCATGTTTTTTTTTCTTCCTTATCCCTGTTCCCTAAGATACTGTGGGGGATCAAGGAGAACAAGCTAGAAATCATATGGTTAGTCCCTTTTTTAACCAGACAGCATTAGTCATCCTTTCTGCTGTACCTGGCAAAAGAAGAGGTCAAAAGTTTACCCTAGGGTTTGGCATATCTGTAAACTGTACAACTTTTCTCAGAATATCCAGATTTTTGCCTCATATTTCTGGCCTATTTCTCATAGAATCTGTGGTTTTCTGGCAAATCATAGAGGATTTAAGTCATTATATCATGACAGACATTTGCATTCCAGACTTCACATCCTTCATAAGATGCATGTTAATGCAAAACCTTTCATTGTCTGCTTTCTAAGTTTATAAGAGCAATATTTACAATCTATCCCTGATTTTGGGCTTTTGTTTCCCACAAGTTATTTTTGGCTTTGTCCAGGATTCTTGAACTAAGAAGTTGAGAAGTGTGTGGACCTCTTGACATACAAAAATAGTTCCTTTCACACCACAGTTTAACCATGTTTAAAGCTGATAGCTTAGATAATTTTACTGTCATCACAGCTAGGTAGGTGTATGCTATCAGAGGCAGGACATGCATTATGAGAGAGGCTAGGAAATTCAGCACAAGGAAGCCATATCTAGCAAAACAGACAAATTCTCTCACTTTTTCAGACCACCTTTATTAAATTCACATAGTGTTAAACATGCCATAAGTACATATACAGTTAAGAAAAAAAACAATTGTCATTACTTTCCTGCATTATACACATTTTCTTTTTTTAACAAGTATTCACTCCAGTGTTACATAAATTGTTCAAGTCCTGCCTTCTCTTGAATTTCACTTCTTCCCCTCCTGAAAATTATTCTTCATGAATTGCTCCCACAGATTCCATTTACTTCTGCATAATTTATTACACCTCCAGCAATTGCTATCTGCCTGAGAAAATTTTTTTGAAGTCTACTTGGTATAAAAATGCATGTGCAAACACTTTCATGCAAAAATCTTGAACCTTCTATACTTTATTGCATACTTGGCAGCCATACAGATAACTTCCCACCATTCCTTTGTATGTTGCCTTTCTATTCTCTCCTAATCTTTTCTAACCTGTTTTTATTGATTCTTATTTCCTACTAATTATTGTAACTTCCGCGGTGGTGCAGCGGTAGTGTTGTGGCCTCACAGCAAGAGGTTCTCCCGTTCGATTCTCGGCTTGGGTTGGGAGTGCCTTCTGTGTGGAGTCTGCATGTCTTCCCCGCAATTGAGTGGGCATTCGAAAGACATGAGTTGAATGGGCGTGCCTTCGTTGAAGGTTGGGCATCGGGCTGGCAACTCGACACCATAAAAACCAACTGCCAATCATTAGCGGACTGGAGTTCCACTGTGGCGACCCCAAACCAGGAAAAGCCGAAAGACAAACAACATTTCCTACTAATTATCACTTTTGTAACAATAACTTCTGTTTTAGACTCAACTAAAAACTCAACCAAAGCTATTCTTTTACTTAGTACCGCCATGCCTTTTTCTCTTTGCCTATATTGTTATCAATCCCTGGGAGGGTACGCTGTCTCTAACCTGCAATCCAAACTTCCCCTTCACCTCATGCCGCTGTATTAACTTTTCCTTTATAGTTATTTATTCCCTATGCCTTGGTTCCTTTGCTTATTTTTCCCGTAAATTCCGGCCCCCCCTTGCCAATTTTCTATGACGCTGGTTACAGCCGCCCCATGGATAAATTTTCGTTTCTTCATTCCTGTGTAGTTTTAGTTGTTAGAATACACTTTATTCTGCTTAATAAATATAATATTTGTATGGTTATTAATCTTTATAAAGGCCTATATCTGTAATCCTACTTTTTCCTTATTTCTTTAAGACTGTCATTGAAGAGATTCTCCATTTAATGCCTTCACAGTGGTCTAGGGTCTAGCACAGCTACAGTAACACTGTTCCTGGATTACCTGTCAGACCTTTACAAAACTGGCCTGATGCTCTTTTAAATGTCCAAACCTTTGTGGTTTCAGTGTATCTTACTCTGCATCCTCCCCCTTGCATTCTTAGCTATCAGCCAAAGAATATCTAAAAAATGTTTTTGAATCCTGGATCACCTAGAAGAGAATCACTCCCCTATAGGATTTCAGTTGTGTACTAGAAAAATAACCTTGGCCTGCTTTGAACTAGCTGCTTCTTCCCCACTAAAGTACTTTATCCAAGAAGATGGTGTTTTGGAGGCTGTGACTTCTTCCAGAAGATTTTCCATGTCACAGACCGTGATGTACAAATAAACCTTTCCCAATCTTCCATAAAGGTAGGGTATCCATTTGTACTAGTCCCTACTCTGTCTGTAAGTTAGTGATGGACATGTCTCTGAATTAGGCCATCCACCTTCTGTGTTTTTTTTTCCTAAGCCACAGCATAAGGGGGTAAAACATGTTGCAGGGATTAGAGGTTCATAGAAACGGAGATCTTAACTTTTGCAAAACTGAAGAAATCAGGAAACGAGAACAGAAATTTGCATCCACTAAGTCTGCTATTGCTATTTTGACAATAGTAAGCCCACACTAGGCATGTTAAACCTTATTTCTGCTGGAACCACAGCAGCCACCACACATTTCCTGAGCAGAGGTTATTTTGCTGTTTTCCCAGTTTGACTGTATTCTGTCTTAATACAGGCTTTTTCCTTTTTGCTTGTAATGTCACTTGATTTAGTACTTTCAAGTTTAATATTGTTTCACTGCTCACACTTGCCCAGAAAGCTCAGTTTCTCTCTCTCTCTCGCTTGGATAGAGCAATAATGTTTTTCTTTTATTTTAACATCTATCTTACTTGTCAGGTACAGCGAACAATGTTTTAAAATTCTCTCTCTCATTTTCAGAAACCATTTGCTCTGACTTTGCTATTGATTACTTCTGCTTAATGACAGTGTCCCAACTCTCTTTTTACATTCTTAGTTAATACCCTGTTTGCATAGCTATGCAACATTGAGTGTCAGATTTACTTTATTGTTGGTTAGCATTTTGTTGTAGGAGCAGATTTCCTGAAATGTCCTCCATTGCCGTTTCTCTAAGTTCGTTTCTTAACAGCATTCTCTGTTTTAAAATCCTACTTCTTCTCTTCAGCATTATTTATTCCAGTTCTTTTAAAATGTTTAAAACTAGAGTCATCATTCTCGAACAAGGTTTCACTTTGCACATTGAAAGCAGTTAACTGCTCCCACCTGTTAGAGACATCCTGATTAACAGCATTCTTCTTCCTCTGCACCTCAGCACTGTTTGTGATCAGGCTAGTGCCACTTTCTTTTTGATGCATGTTGCTGTATCTCAGCAGAGATTTAACATATGTTCACATGCCATGATAACAGCACATATATTGTCTTACTCCTTGCCTTTTTTGCCTCTTATTTTCCAACACAGGCAGTTGACAATTTCACCATGTTTACACAGCAGAAAACTCTCTTCTCTCCATCACAGGGTTCAATTTTTAGAGATGGCACTTTAGTTTTGCAAAATGTCACCAGAGTTTTGGTAAACAAGTTTTGATGTTCTTCATCTCACATTGCTGCAGTCCTTACACTTGGGTAGTCCGCTGTCCTCGGTCGGCCCGAATATCAAAGTATAAGGCTGACGTCGGTCAAGGCGCGTTAGACTGACATCAGGACATCAGGGTACAAATGCGCATGACCGACGTCATATCCTCAGTCTTTTTTGCCGCATGGTCTGATGCAGAAGCAGCGTTGCAAGTGCCGTTCGGCGTTCTGAAATTTTTCGAATTCGGAGTTTCAGACCGAGTCAAAGTTGGCTAAGTACCCCGTTGGGGAATATTTTAGTTTTTTCTTGCCTCAGTGGTTTACCGGATGTCAGAAAAAGTGAATAACTGTATTTCTTGTGGGAAACAGATACCGCATAGAGATTATCATACTTTGTGTATTCCTTGTTTAGGGCCTGAGCACGACGTTGTTGGGTGTCGCTTTTGTGCTAGATTCAATAAGCGCACTATTAAGAGAAGGTTAGATTGTGCCAGGTTAGTCTTCGGGAAGTGGTGCAATTATAATATGCCGTCGGATGCTCCAACGTCCGCTTCTTCGAAGAAGCGCAAGGACAAAGCAGCTAAGCCCAGGCAAGAAGAGCCGTCCGTACCGGACGCCGGTTCTTTAGAGGTGTCGGTGGAGCCGGGGGTTCCACCGGAGGTTTCTCTGGAGTCCCAGGGGGAGACTTTGTTATTGCAGGATGTGGCCTCTCAGGAGGCAGGTCAGGCTGAAGGGGCCTCTCAGGTTACTGTACTCCCCTCCCTTCCTAGGGTGGTTAGGCCTTCTCCTTCTGTTTCCAAGGCTTCTCCCAGAGGCAGGCCAGGTTTAGCTTCAGTTGGTGTCACTCCTAGTACTTCAGGTTCTGTGCCCAAGAAGCATATGCTTAAAATGGCAGAAGATTTGATTTCTTTGATTAGAGGTTCTTTGCCCCCTCCTGATAAGAGACCTAGGGTGGAACCTGAGTTGGGGAGTTTTGAGCAGGCTTCGGATGTTTCAGAGTCTTCGGCTGAAGACTTGCAGGAGTATTCTCCTTATTCTGATTCTGATGTGGATGATTCTACTCCTTCTGCTTCTCGTCCTGAGGATTTTTCTTTTTCAGAGACTCTTCATTCCATGAGGGAGCATTTTAAGTGGGAAGGTCAGGACTTCTCTGATTCTAGGAAAAGGCTTAGGGAATTTTTGTTTTTGCCCCAGCATAGGCCTTTGGCTATACCTCCTGTTCTGGATGTTGTGGAAGATGTGTTTGCAGAGGCTTCTCTTAATCCTGATTCTTTGCCTCCTGCTCCTGTTAAACCGGATAGGTATTACAGGGTGCCTGAAGCTCATAAGTATCTTTTAAGAGTCCTAGGGCGGACCCAGAAACTGTTAGTCAGGGGCCTAAGGGTGTTAAGGCTTCTGTTGTTAAAAATCTGGTTCCTCCAGATAAAGAGGCCAGGGCTTTGGATAGATGGGGAAAGAAAGTCTATACTTCTTCCACCCTTGCTATGAGGGCTTTGAATTGCCAGTTTCACATGTTGAAATACCAAAACTATCTACTTTCTCAATTGAAGTCTAAGGTAGATGCTCTGGCGGAAGGTATTGAGTGTAAAGAGTTACAAGATTTAGTACATGTTTCTGAACAGGTGGGTAAGCATTCTTTGCAATGTGGTTTTGATTCTGTACAGGCCTCGTCTAGGGTGGCTGCCACTGGGTCAGTTCTTCGCAGGCACGCCTGGCTGAGGGATCAGAATTTATCTGACCATGTTAAGACAAGGATTTTAGATGCTCCTTTACAATCTGATGTGTTGTTTGGTTCACCTGTTGAGGCAGTCTTAAAGAAAATGGAAGACAAGGCTAAGTCTATGCAGACTGTTAAAGATTTTTTGCAGGTTCAGCCTCCAAGTTTAGTAGGAATTGGCGTACCAAGGGGTGCGGGTATCCTTCTTATGATTCCCAGTCTAGGGGTAGATCTAGACGTGGTAGGGGCAGAGCTCAGGGCTCTTTCAGGCCTAGAACAGGGAGCTCACCTGCACAGTCTTTGGGTGAGGGCAGGGGTCAGTCCTTTCGTAAACAGACCCAGTGACCTACCTTTTCAGCTGCCAGAGCCTTCTCGTCTGGCAGCACCTTTGGGAGGAAGGTTGGCACTTTTCAAGGAAAATTGGAGTTTAATTACCCAAGACAGATGGGTATTGGATATCATACACCAAGGTTACAGGTTTTATTTCCATACCTTGCCTCCTTTCAAAGGCATGCCAGACGTTCCTCCTCAGCAAAGAATAGAGGCTCACAAACAAATTTCTCTGTTACTTCAAATAGGGGCCATACAGCCAGTCCCTATGCCAGAAGTGGGCCTAGGATTTTATTCTCGCCTGTTCCTAGTACCAAAGAAGGGGAACACGTGGAGACCAATTTTGGATTTATCTATCCTCAACACTTATCTGGACATTCCCAAGTTCAAAATGTTGACGTTACAACAGCTTTTACCTCTGCTGGGCAAAGATCATTGGATGGTAACTTTGGATCTCAAGGAGGCTTACCTTCATGTTCCTATCAGACTGAGTTGCAGGAAGTATCTGCGTTTTCGGGCTGGGACTTCTCATTATCAGTTCTCTGCATTGCCCTTTGGCTTATCTACTGCGCCCAGAGTGTTCACGAAAGTTCTGGCTCCAGTGATAGCTTTCTTCAGGCTAAAAGGAATACAGATCTATCCTTATTTGGACGATTGCCTGATTCTGGCTCAACGAAGGGACGAGCTTCTTCATCATTTGGAATATGTGATAGCAGTGCTAAGATGCCTGGGGTATTCTGTGAATGAAATAAAGTCCAGTCTAGTACCCTCTCAGGACATGTGCTTTCTGGGTGTAAGACTGAATACAGCATCCCAGATGGCCTTTTGACCCCGGACAAACAAAAGAATCTTTCCCTTTACTTTCATCAATTGTCTCATCAGTCCAGGCTGACTGCAAGGACAGTCCTTCAAGCCTTGGGGTTCATGGCATCTTGTATTCTGGTGCTTCCCAATGCCAAACTGCATATGAGGAAGCTACAATGGTATCTCAAAAATGTATGGACACAGCACTGCCAGGATCTGGACACTGTCATTCAAATAATACCTTGCATTCAAAAGGAATTTTTGTGGTGGGCTCAGGAATGTCACCTAAACAAGGGACTCTCTGTGACCCGGCCAGAGGCGAGTCAGATTCTAACGACAGATGCCTCAGACAAAGCTTGGGGAGCTCATCTAAATGGAAAGTGGATACAAGACAAGTGGCCTGCCAGACTACATCTACATATCAACTTGAAGGAGATGTTAGCAGTCCAGTTTGCATTAATAGCTTTCAAGGATTTACTTCTTCCAGGGCAGGTGTTGATTCTAACAGACAACACAACTGTCATGTGGTACATCAACAAGCAAGGGGGAACACATTCTTATCCTCTATGCAGGCAAGCAATGATTTTGTGGGAGACTGCTCTCAGTTTACAGCTAAATCTTCAGGCAAGGTTTCTGCCGGGAGCACAGAACTCCTTAGCAGATGTGTTGAGCAGACGAATTATGGATCCCCACGAGTGGAAATTGGATCCTCATGTATTTCAGAAATTGACAGTGTCATGGGGAACTCCAGACATAGATCTGTTCGCTTCTCCACTAAACCACCAGCTGCCAAAGTTTTGCACGAAAAGGTTTCATCCCACAGCTTGGAAAGTGGATGCTCTTTCTTTCAATTGGAGCAATCTTCATGTGTATGCCTTTCCACCTCTGCCTCTCCTCCCAAGGGTACTTCTAAAGGTCAGACAGGACAAGCCAAGGATGATTTTAATAGCTCCAGATTGGCCTCGACAGCACTGGTACCCATTACTGAGAAGTCTGGTGCAGGAGCCTCCATGGCCTTTGCCTTGATTCCACACCTGTTGTCTCAGGAGGACAGTCATTTACTCAATGTCAAACTTCACTCTCTTCACCTAACAGCCTGGCATATTCTGTTTTGAACCATAAAGGGTCTCAACTTCCACAGCAAGTTTTGAATGTTATTTTGGAAGCTAGAAGGCCTAGTACAAGGAAAGTGTACGCAGATAAATGGAAGAGATTTTTATTTTGGAGTGCAGCAAAGGATTTTGATGTTTCTGAGCCTAATTTAAGTGTGGCTCTTCAATATCTTACTGAGTTACTGGACAAAGGTTTGTCCTTCTCTTCTATTAAGGTTCATGCTGCAGCAATTTCGGCTCACTATGACTGTGACCCACCATTGTTTTCTCATCCTTTGTTCAAGCAATTTCTTAGAGGGGCAAAGAATATAAGACCCCCACGTAGAGCTCCTACTCCTGCTTGGGATCTCAATTTTGTGTTGGAGAAACTCACTCTACAACCTTTTGAGCCTGCAGCTACTACTGAGTTGAAATATTTATCATGGAAGACTGCTTTTTGTTGGCCATTACCTCTGCAAGAAGGGTTTCTGAATTGCAGGCCCTTATGGCGGTTGAGCCTTTCTTAATTTTCCATAAGGATAGGGTATCTTTGCGTACTAATCCTTCCTTTATGCCTAAAGTGGTTTCTAGTGTGGCTTTAAACCAAACTATTCATTTGCCTACTTTTTATGCAAATCCCCAAAATAAAGGGGAAAAGATTTTGCACACTTTGGATGTACACAGGCAGTTGCGATATTATTTGAGCAGAACTAAAGGGTTCAGGCAGTCTCAGCAGTTATTTGTTTCTTTTGCTTTGAGTTCTCAGGGCAAGCCTGTGTCAAAACAAACTATTTCTAAGTGGATTGGTTTTTGCATTGCTTTCTGTTATTCCCATCATGGCAAGGAGATTCCAGCTGGGATTAGGCCTCATTCCACCAGGGCTACTGCCACTTCGACAGCCTTTTTAAGGGGGGTGGCAACTAAGGATATTTTGGAGGCAGCTACTTGGAGTTCAGTGCATACTTTCTCTAAGCATTATCACCTTCCACTTTACTCTAAATCTAGGGCTGGTTTTGCCACTGCTGTTTTACAGGGCATTTTGGCAGCTCCTGCTTCTTTATAGTTTTGCCATCCTCCCTTATCTCTGCTTTGGGATTCTACCCAAGTGTAAGGACTGCAGCAATGTGAGATGAAGAACATAGTACAGTTTTGTACCTACCATAAATGTAGATGTTCGAAGATCCACATTGCTGCAGTCCAATTTACCCTCCCTCCTTCCCCTCTGTAGTTAGAGGCGGTTGTGTGGGTTGGGTTGTAAATATTGTGTATATTGTATATATTGTATATATTATTAGGGCAAGGGTGGTTGGTTGGTTGTTTGCTGTCTTTTGGTTTTGACCTTTCTTGGTAGGGTCTTCTGACATCTGGGGCAAGAAAAGACTGAGGATATGACGTCGGTCATGCGCATTTGTACCCTGACGTCCTGATGTCAGTCTAATGCGCCTTGACCGACGTCAGCCTTATACTTTGATATTCGGGCCGACCGAGGACAGCGGACTACCCAAGTGTAAGGACTGCAGCAATGTGGATCTTCGAACATCTACATTTATGGTAGGTACAAAACTGTACTTTTTTGCAAGTTTCTTGTATAGTGGCAGCAAAGACTTTTCTCAGACAACTCTCTAACTTTGGTAGAGTCACTTTACTTGCTGAAGCAAATCTCCATTTTTGGCACAGGCCAGCATTTTGTTGTAGTTATAACAGTTCCACAGTATTAACGGTTCACTCATTACTTATTGTCTGCCACTAAAGCAATTACTAGGAAATGGAAATCAAAATCTAAACCAATTGTAATTTAAGTACTGAGTATTGTAAAATCTATGGAAAAGGAAAGAAGCACATTACATAGACATAAACTAAATTTGTGGAAATAATACATTTAGAATAATGAGGATAGTAAGGTTTAATGGATGTTAGGACTTGAACAGTTTATGTAAAGTGAAGAGAAACTTGGAAACCTATGTAAAACAGCAGTGGACATGTTTTGGTTTGTTTCCGTTTCTGTTACTGTAGGTGTACCTTTGTCATATTTAAAAATGTCATGCTTAATAAATATGTTTAAAAATCAGCTCGGTTCTCATGAAAATTTCCTGTTTTATTCATGGTTTTCCAATATTTTGCAATGTTTCTTATTACAGTTCACAAAGAACAAATATGTTCAAGCAGCACCTATTATATTTCAGTGCTATATATATATATAAAGTTCCACCATTTGTAAGTGCTTTCTTTGCACTTATATTTCTTTTTTTCTTCTTTTCTTTTATGTCCTTACAGGTTTGGTCTACACTCTCCCAGAACTGTCAGTGAAGTAGTTTCTACCAAGCAGTATATTTCCGGGATAACACTGTTCATTTGAGAAAGGAGTAGCAGATAATGATTTTCACTTTCTTTAAACACAGGACAGTTCACAAATGCAAGAAATATCTGTTTTGTTTCAAATAAGCAGTATATTTCCACTGTTGCAATACACCATACTGTAAATAAGATTCCATTCTTCACACCACAAAGCTGGCAGCTTTGCAGTCAGTCTTGTTTCTCATTTTTTCAGGGCAGATATTCATATTTGCTTGGATTAATTTCCCATGTTCCAATATACAATTCATTTAAATGCTACAAAATGTCCTTGGTAGTCTTTTCTTGTTAGTGACAGGTAGAAATGACTACTGGGTTTATATCTCTACATCAGTACTTTTTAGTTTGTTTCAGAAACACCATACCTAGCTTATGAACCACTATCACCTCTTGCACTGATAAGTCTTTAGTTTAAAACACACAGTGCATTCACCATTTCCAGTGTCAATTCTTCAAGAGTTGTCCATCTTATTTTATCAGAAACTCAGCACAGCTGTTTTCCTCAGTACATTTTTCTACAGTTGTTTCTAAGCACAGAATTTGTGCTGCCACATTTTTTCTCTTTACTTTTACATGAATAAAATAAAATTGCCAAAGATTCCAAAGACAACCACAAGGCATTCTATAACTATGTCAAGAATCAAAATGGCAATGCTCAGATCTGCTCTGAGCTACAACAGAGTGGCATTAAATATACTGATTTATTTATTTATTTATTTTATTTTTACATTTGTTGACTGGGCTAGTCTGACTGGATATTTGTCCATTTTTAGTAGAGGCCCAGGGAGAAAAACTCCACAATAATGTTATACAAATTTATGTAATGAGTAAGAAAAGACATAAGGGGATCATTTCCAAAAAAAACTGATTAAACATACAAAAAAACCCATTTAGTTAGGCTTATCTAATATAATATGACAAAAAAATGACACAACTAAGCAACGATGTTTCGCTTAATATAAACAAGGATTGATCCCAAGGATATTGCCAATATCATGTCAGATCAGTTCAGTGCCAACTTCACCCCCCTCTCACCCCCTAAACGTCCCATTCAATACCGGAAGATTGCCACATTCCGGTAATAACGGCCACACAGGTAAAAAAACGCACTCTCCAAAGTTAAGACTACAGCATCCACGGGACCAGATGACATCCCGGGGTGTGTATTACATGAACTACAAAATTAACTGGCACCTCACCTAAGTGTCATGTTTAATCATAGCCTCCCCTCAGGCTTCATGCCCACTGAATGGCGCACAGCTACAGTTAACCCACTCCACAAGGGGGGATCCACCTTGGATCCCAGGAACTACTGCCCCATCAGTCTGACGAGCCTGATCTGCAAGGCCATAGAAGGTATTATCATGGAACATATAAACAAAGACATTGGCAACCTTCAAACACTGGAGCCCACCCAGTTTGGGTTCGTGAAGGGCCGATCTTGTCTCCTGAACCTGATTGACTTCTTCAAATCAGTCTCCAGAGCCATAGACGAGGGTAAGGCGGTCCACACACCCTATCTGGACCAAGCCAAGGCCTTTGACACCATCCCCCACTCTGGAATCATAGATAGACTTACTAAGCTGGGCATTAATCCCTACATCACTTGATGGGTTGCCAACTGGCTTACTGACAGAACACAGACTGTAAAAGTAGCCGAGTCCAAGTCCAGCTCTAGACAAGTGACAAGTGGAGTATCTCAGGGTTCAGTCCTGGGACAGCTCTTGTTTGGCATCTACTTCTCTGAAGTGCAGGCCAACACTAAGGGACTCTGGCTAACAAAGTTCGCAGATGACTGCAAACTGGGAGCCATTATTGAATCCCCAAATGATGTGGATACTCTGCAAAAGGGCCTTACAGAAACAGATGCTTGGTGCCATAGCCATGGGCTCAAGCTCAATGCAAAGAAATGTATAGTTGTCCCCTTTGGGAAAAACATGTACCCGTGAATTACCACATAGGTGGCAGTATACTAAACACCAAAAGTGTGATAAGAGACTTAGGGACACAGGTGGACAGTGGTCTCACCTTCGATAACCACATTGATACAACAGTCAGGAAATTCTTTTATGTGGCACACCTCATCACTAAGGCTTTTCATCCAGAAAAAAGGAGGTCATTGTCCCACTGTACTCATCCCTCATTAGACCCATTATAGAATACAACGCCCCATTTGGTATGTACCTCTCAAAACATCTGCAACAACTGGAAAGGCCGCAGAAATACCTCACTAAAAGAATCACAGGCCTAAAGCAGATGCCGTATGCTGACCGCCTTAAAAATCTCCAGTTATACTGTTGCATATCGTCTACTCGGAGGTAATCTCTGCTTAACATACAAGGCTATGTCAAACCCAGAGCTGTTGGACATGCTACACTTAAAGAAATCCCAATCCCTCAGAGCCACATGCTCCAGGGATCTAAACCTTGTCATCACAATAAACAAAACATGCTGGAGGGATAGGTTCCTGACCCAGAGACTCCCCAGACTCTGGAATAGACTACCCATACATGTCAAGCAGAGCGCCTCTTTGGCCCTCTTCAAAAGGAACCTTGATGATTGGATGGAAGAAAGGAAATTCTCCCCGGGGATCACGTCAGTCGCCCTGCTAGACAGGGGTCCAGGGAAGGAAATATTTAGTGTGGGAAGAAATAGCCAGGGAATTGTTATGGCTAGGCTTGTATAGGCCCTAGGGCCGTTAGCCTAGTACCAACCTATGAACATCCATTACTGCTTCACTTTTTAGCTTGGGAAACTTTGTAAATTTCCCGAAATCTTAAGTATTTTGAAACCATTATACTTAATAATTCTTTGGTTTAATAAACTGTTTTTTTGTTTAAGAATTAAGTGCAGCTTTGCAGTACTTACTATTTGCATATACCCAGCTTCAGTAATTTCTTTCATATTGCAACCATATTTTCCTCAGTACATTTTTCAGCAGCTTAATCTTCATATCTTTGGCAAGCAGTTTTTAGCAATTTCATATCACTTTGTTAAAACATCCAATGGTATTTCCTGTTTTACCGCTGTTTCTCAAATTCTTTTTACTTTGGTTTAATAATTACTTCACTCTTAGAGTCCATCTTCTGTTTCTGGCTGGCTGCTTTGAGAGTGGCAAAGGGATGTCTAATAACACTCTAAAGGTAATTAATTCAGAAATGTTGGGCATTTGCAGGCTGTGAGTAAAGGAAAAAAATAGTCCAGTTTGGTATGTATTGACCAAACTGTTTGCACCCTTGCTACCAGTGTAGTAAATAGAATTCACGTGCAGTTTTATTTTAACAATGACAAGTAAATATCACGTTTATCTTGAAATGAAAAAGTCAAGTGTACTGCTTTAGGCTATGTCAGGGTTACTAACAGTTCAAGTCCTTCTAAGTCTCTCAGAAGAATGTAACAGTTTGTTAAAACCCTCAGCGTTGTTTCTCCAGCTCATGTCAAGCTGTATAGTAGCTCTCAGGCTGATGATACCCAGACATGTTCATAGGTGAATACTAGGCTAACTGCTTTGAAAGGTCTTTTTAAATCCTAGCCAATAACACAGTGTCAGAGTCAAACCCATTACCTTGTGTCTTTGAGGTGAAGAACTTAAACACCTTGTATTGAAGTAGACTGCAGACTTATTTAGGAGTAATTTTCTGCTGTTGAGCAACACCAGAAATGCACATATGTGTATGTTTCAACAAGAGAAGAGAAGACCAAGATGAGGCAAACTGATTTAAATGCAATTTTCAAGTCAATGAAGAAGAAAAATGCATTGGCATCTTCTCTGTCTTCTTAAGAGGCTTGTTGACTGATAACTCTTGTGGATTGTCACAGAGAAGGTCTGTGAACTCAAGTCATAACCAGTTCTCTGTTAAATCAAAGATAAATTCTTCAGGTCATAATTGAAGGAGCTATTGAAGTGAGGAGGTAACTCAGCTGATTTATTTGGTTCTGATAAAAGAGGATTTTTATATATATATATATATATATATGTGTGTGTGTGTGTGTGTGTGTGTGTGTGTGTGTGTGTATACACACACACACACATATATATAGCTGCTATGCCTGATAAAGTATAGCCCCAGGCACTAAATTCATTTATATTTTTTGTCTCCTCCATGTGCATCCTGTATAATGCTTTTGGTGATTTTTTTAGATGATAGCTTCAGGGAAGGAGTACAGCAGCATTTGTCGGCTGATAGGAACAGCCACCTAATAATTATTAATGTCCTTCTATTCCCATGTTGCAATGTTCTGCATATGGGTTTACTCCTCTAGTCTTGCATATGTACGGCCAGTATCCAAAAGCTTTCAGTCCCTCCAAGGTGCGTGAGACATCTGACGTGGCCGAGAGTATGTAGGCCATAAAGGTGACATCAGCACATACCAGCCCTCAGAACTTTTCAGCTGCCAGTTGTACGCCAGGTGTTTCTGCTACCACTGACATCGGATTCATTTTATAAGATAAGTACCCCATTGAGGACCTTTTCAGTCCTTCTGTAAATTAGTATTGCTTGCTCATGTCATCCAGAAAGGGTAAGTGTCAGTGTGACTGCCAGATTCCTCATAAGGATGCCCACGATAAGTGTCCTTTCTGTTTGGGATGGTTGCACGACCACAAGGCCTGCCCTATTTGCCAGGCATTCATGCCCAAGACACTGCATAGTCGCTTGCATGTGCTTAATCTTTACCTTGAAAACCAATGTCTGAAGCCGCCTCTTACTTTACAGATGGGAGGGCTCCTCAGATGTCTCCGCAGAACTGCCAAAAAAGAAGGCCAGGACCTTATGGCCATCATCTACTGCTGAGCCTCTTTCGACTGATCCCCAGCCTGTGGCAGACATCGGCCTGGTTCCAGGATCTGGACCCTGATCTGCCATTTCGGATGTTGCAAGTACCTCTAAGGATGCCACACTATCCTTGGGTGAGAGCACATCCACAGAGGCTATTCTGGCGGCAGTTTCTGACGCTGGGGGGGACTCCATTTTCTGAGGAACCGTCTAAGCCCTCCAAACCCCTGCAGTCACTGGTTTCGAGGCAGACATCCACCGGACCACT
The DNA here is from genome assembly GCF_019279795.1 of Protopterus annectens. Taxonomy (NCBI): domain Eukaryota; kingdom Metazoa; phylum Chordata; order Ceratodontiformes; family Protopteridae; genus Protopterus; species Protopterus annectens. The sequence continues at coordinate 108,111,628 of NC_056727.1, read as the reverse complement.
TGAGAAGGTAAAAGAGAAAACATATTTCCCCCACAACAGAAAGCATGCCTGATTGGCAGGCTTTCAGTCAAAGCCTTTTCAGTACTTTTATGGCATTGAGGCCTGCCATTGCTGTTACTGGTTCCACTTCTCCTCCTCTCCTGAGCCCTAGGCCTCAGCCTACTGAGACAGTTACTAGAGAAGAGGAAGTCCTTTCAGATTCCTCAGAGGAATCACTGTCTTACAACTCTCAACTATCTTCCCCCTTGGGGTACGGATCACCAGAGGAAGACTCAGTGGACCCTGACTCAGTTGAAGACTTGACCTTTGGTGAAACTATTAGCAGGATGAAGAAACACTAAATGGGAATCCTCAGAAATGACTGAGGTACAAAAAAGGTATTACGACCTCATTCATATGCAACCCCCCAGCCCATCTGCTGTTCCTCATATCCTGCCTGCCTTTTTAGATGCCTTCTCTTCAACATCTCTGAACCCTGGCTCCCAACCGCCTGCCCCACGCAGACCAGCCAGGTTGTACAAAGTGTCTGACACTGCCAAGCATCTGATTAAATGCCCACCTGCTGATTCTCCCACTATATCAGTCTCTACGGACAAAGCCTCCAAACTCCTACCTACTACCACCATTCTCCCTGGTGACAAAGACAGTAAGACCATGGAAGGGTTGGGAAAAAAATGTATACTTTGCCTACAATCCCTGCCAGGGCAAAGCTGGTTGATTCTCCTTTGGACAATGCTCACTTTTTGGTTCTAAAGTAGCAGACCTCTTCAAATCTCTGCAGCAAAAAGGCAAAGAAATGCAGGACCTTAAACATTTGCTGGTTTTACCAATCCCTAAGTTTGACAGAAACTGTCCAGCAAAAACTCAATTTATTAAGACGCACTCCCATCCTGCTCCTCCTTCAATGCCTTGGAAGTCCACAAGAAAACAACCACTTCCATCTAGAGCATCACCTCCCTCTAGCCAGAGAACTCCCTTTCAGGGCAGGGCAGGTAGTATCTGCCTACCTGCCACCCTTGCCCCCCTCCTTCTGTACCACTGTCTGCTCGCCTTTCTCACTGTCTCCCTGTTTGGACCCATCTCACCTCAGACAAGGTGGTCCTGTCCATACTTCAAAAACAGTTATTTTATGTCCTGGATCTCCCCACCCATAGAGCGAGGCATACCACGACCACCTACTCAGCAACTGCACCTCTTGCAACCGGTAGTGCAGACCCTGTTCGATCAGGGTACCATGGAGACAGTCCCCTCAACTGTAAAAGGAAGAGGATTTCCCTACCTTCAAAATGCTGACCCTGCCAGCCCTTTTCCCTCTCATAATTCCAAAAGGATTCATGGCTACATTAGATATAAAGGATGCTTATCGCCACATCCCAGTCAAACCCACCCACAGGAAATACTTGAGATTCTTGGTGAGTTCCTCTCACTTGCAATTCTCTGCCTTGCCTTTTGGACTCTCCACTGCACCCAGAGTCTTCACCAAATGCTTGGCACCAGTGCTGGCTTACTGCAGGACAAAGGGAATACAGATGTTCCCTTATCTGGACAACATGCTGACCCAGGCTGCCAGCCAAGAAACCCTCTAAGGGCACATCCACTTTGTAGTGACCCTCCTTCAGTCACTGGGATTTCAGATAAAACTCCCAAAATCTCATCTTCAGCCAACCCAAGACATTGTATTCCTCACTCAGATCTCATGGAGGCGTACCTACCCCCACCAAAAGTAAGTTCATTGACAGAACATGTCCTCCTGGTCCTTCACTCCACAGAGTTGACTGCAAGGCAGTACCTCAAACTTCTGGGTTATATGGCAGCTACCATACCCATGCTTCCTAGAAATGCAACCATCCTCTGGAGCACATTATGCCCTTACTACCTTGCCTAAAAAAGGAAAAACTACGGTGGTTGGATCAGGTGAATTACAACCCAGGCCTTCCTCTCCAACCAGCTCAACCCACTCAGGTCATGCACACAGATGCCTTAAACCTGGGGTGGGGAGCCACCCTCAGCAACCGAAAGGTGCAGTGCCTGTAGCCAATTCACCAGAAGTCAGAACACATCAATGCCAAAGAGATGAGGGCAATCCTTCTAGCCTTCCAGGGATTTCTCCCTCTCCTACAACAGGGACCACTTCTGATATACACAGACAACACCGCTGTACTGTGGTATATCAACAAACAGGGAGGGACCAAGTTATACCTGCTCTGCAGACTAGCCATTTTGGTTTGGGAATTGGCCACCTGACGGGGAATAACCCTGCAGGTGACCTACATTCCCTCTCTCCACAACTCACAGGCAGATTGTTTGAGCAGAACCAGCAGAAACAACCACAAATGGATGCTTCACAGAGATGTCTTCCTGGATCTGGTCCACAGGTGGTTATACCTCAAATAGACCTGTTTGCCTCTACCATCAACAGGCAACTTCCTGGCTTCTGCACCAGGACACCAGAACCACAGGCACTGGCAACAGATGCCTTCTCAGTTTCCTGGAAGGGGAAATGTCTATATGCATTCCCCCCTTCCCACTCTTTCAGAAGGCCTTGCTGAAAATACAGCAGGACAACCCAAAAGTCTTATTGGTAACTCCCTACTGGCTCAGAGAGCACTGGTCCCCCTTACTCCTACATTTGTCCAAGGGCAGTCACAAGTTACCTCCCAGAGTGGATCTTCTCACACAGCACAAGGGGTTACTAATCCACAGTGGCAGCTTCTACGCCTAACCCTGTGGCTGATAGGATTCTGATCCCCTTCAGACACCTTTACAATGAGGACATGCTCAATGTCCTGCAGGAGGCCAGGAAACCAAATACAAGAAAATCATATATTTTCAAAATGGAAAAGATTCACTATTTGGTATCATAAAAGACAGCTGGACCCGCTTCTTAACAACCCCCCTCTAGTGCTGTCCTATTTGTGTGAGCTACTACAGACTAGGTTTGGCTTATTCATCCATCAAAGCCCATCTGTCTGCTATTTCTGCATGTCTGCCTCTGGATCCCCCATTAGCATCCAGACTTCCTTCTAAACTCTTTTTTAAAGGGGTACTTCACCTCAGACCCCACAGGACCCCCCCCCCTTGGGACCTTAACTTCGTGCTCGAGAAGCTTACACTCCTGCCATTTGAGCCAGCAGATAAAGCTTCCCTAAAGCATTGTACTTGGAAAACTGTTCTGTTAGTGGCCCTAACCTCAGCCAGAAGAGTGTCTGACTCCAAGCCCTTATGGCTATCCCTCCCTTCCTCATTTTTTCCACAAGGGCAGGATTACCCTCAGGACAAACCCATCCTTCATGCTCAAGGTAGTCAATGATCTGTCCCTCAATCAGACCATACACTTGCCTGTCTTTTTCCCAGACCCACAAGGAGACATTGAGAGAGTGCTGCACTCACTGGATGTACACAGACAAATCATATTCTGCCTGCACAACACCAAGTCTATCAGACAGTCTGACCAAATTTTCATATCCTTCCACCCCAGAGCCCCGGGGAAGGCAGTGTCCAAGCAGACTATTTCTACTTGTATCTCCAAGGCCATCACCTTCTGGTACCAATTTCATGGTAAGTCTCTGCAGGATACAGTTAAAGCTCATTCCACAAGAGCTATGGCCTCTTCAGGTGCCTGGATGCCTCTACTATCCTGGAGGCTGCTACTTGGTCTTTGGTCCACACCTTCACCAAACATTACAAACTTGACCACATCTCTAGATCCAGGGCAGGGTTCGCCAGGGCTATCCTTCATGGATTCCTGGAGTCTGCCTCTAGACCACCACCCCAATCTCAGTGAGCTTTGGCATTCACCCATATGCAGAATACTGCAACATGGGAACAGAAGTACATAGAAACGTTGTGTAAAATCTTACTATAATCATAGATGTCCTTCTCTTCCATGTTGCAGTAATCCTTCCCACCCTCCTTCCCCTCCTGTCAGCTAATGACTTCCCTATCTGGATGGCAGTGATATGGCATTGCCCTTACTAGGACTGGCTCCGACTGGGACCTTCTGTTCTGAGAGATGGTACATGCCGACACCACCTTTATGGCCCACATACTCTCGGTCACTTCAGACATCTCATGCACCTTGGAGGGACTGAAAGCTATTGGACACTGGCTGTATGTACGCAAGGCTAGAGGAGTAAACCCATATGCAGAATACTGCAACATGGAAGAGAAGGACATCTATGGTTATGGTAAGATTTTACACAACTTGTCTATATTGTTAGTGCAGAAACAGATGGCTAAGAAGTGAAAGACATATGAGCAACAATAGATAATTCATATTTTAAAGGTGGAAACCCTGTAAAGATACTAAATGTAAAAACTACACTGACACTGAATGGTGAAGATGCACAGAATGATCAAGTATTGGTATGCAGAGCACCTGTTCGTGTCTCTGCCTTCACTGTCTGTCATTTGCTGCAGTAATGCAATGGTGTGCCTGTAGGAGTTCAAGTTCCTTTCTTTTGCTGTAGCAGGATCATGAGAGGAGGAGTACCAGTTGGTTCTAGTGTTTGGAGTCTGGGAAGGGTTTTTAGTACCTTATGGTTACGTAAACATTTCTTTTGGGTTCCAAAAATATGACATAGTAATGTCAGGCCAGGAATGAAAGCCTTAAAAGTGACTCTCCTTTATGTAAGGTATTCTGGAGAAGTTTCAGTGATGGACTGATCTCCAGCTGTAGGTTCTCTACAACAGCATTCTAGTTTATTACCTGACCTTTAACTACTGATGCTGTGCATTCTATGATGACCTTCTCTGCTTCTGTTTGGTGGTCACATTTCAAGTGTGCACTCGTAAGAAGCATTTAAGATGCTGAATACAACCCTTCTGCCTCATGTTTTAATTAAAGCCACTCAGAAGGATTATTAAGACACTTGAGCCAAGACCATAGGTGATGCAGTACATCTGAAGAGTGCAGACAGCCATAATGTGCCATGTTTAGGCTACAGGTACTGTAGGCCAGACACATAGTCGCTCTGAGAATGGCAGACACACAGGCATGACAGATGAGTCAAATGCTACTCTGTGAGGAGAGCACTTGAATATTTAACCTGATTTTTAAGTTGAAGGCAGTTGTTTGCAAGCATGCAAACTTAGAGAACCACTAGCAGAAGCTAGTCAGAATGACCTTGAGTACTGAAAAGGACAGTGAACACACTTAGCAAAGTGCTATCTCCGTATGTACTATTTCTTCATTTTCTAAAAGAAAAGATGAAAAAGAAACCCTACCAGAGGATAGAAGTGCTTAACCTCCTCCTTACATTCTGAGATAACACTCATGGAAGCCTTAGCCAATACCATGGAGCAGTGGGACCAGGCACACAGCCTTGTTTGACCTAGGTATTCCCGGAGAAGTTTAGACCTTTAACGGATTGTCCTAGGGGTGAATTTGGTTAGGTGTGGACAGCTTTGTGCTCCTAGCCTAGTTAATAGAGACAATTTGCATGGAAATCTTTGTGTGGATTTTGTAACATTTTCTATTTCTGTACCAGAGAACTCACTTTCACCATTAGACATCTAGCATGATACAAAACTAATGAAAAGTAAATGTATCCTTTATGCGGTATTTAGCTGTGACACTTGAAGCAACCTAACAGACCAGACTGACAGTTCTGAGTACTGCATGCAACATTCACAAAGTACGTCAAGTAAGATCTGAAGATGGCATCTGTCAGTGCCAGTCTCATACCATTGACATCCTGATTGTCAGATGGGAAAGAGTAGGTCAAGGCCAGTAGGGAGAAGGTAGAGCTCTGTAATGTGGGCCAGACCTTGACCTCCTGAAGCCAGAAACTTCAGAAGTGATGACTGCAACAGTGGATATGCAGGTACATCTACAGTTTTGGTAGATTCCAGACAAAGCTGTACTTTTCTTTTAAAAGCATATAATTTTTATATTTTCCTTTTGTCATATTTGTGACATAAAGGGACCATTAGCCATTGCATCTGTTACTCAGGGAGTGCTGAGGGCTTTTCCAGTCTCACAGCTGAAGAATTATGTATGAAGAGAATTTTCTCATTGCCAGTTCTGGTCACATGCCACTGTTTGGGTGGAGTTCTGGGTGAAATCATATACAATCATTTCACCCGATGGTAAAGAACTTTACTTGTATAAATTAAATCAGAATGAACACTACCTGTGTGAATATGTTAAAATCTAACTTGACTGGAAAGTGCCCTCAGATTCCACTATTGGAACATTGAATGAATTGCGATAGTTGAGATCTGCTGTGTAGGTAGGGTATGTGGATTGTACTGTAAATGTTGTGACAAAATGACAAAACGTTGCTGATCCTGCATAACATGTCTGGCAATTGGCACAGAGGATTAATGAACTGTTTCCTTTGGTCCATATTGATTCCCCTCAGCCTCCATTGGCTTTGTAACTCTGAGCAAGTCACTTAACCAGAAAGGGCTCCTGGGCCGAGTCTGAAAAGGGTCAGTGGAGATCAGGGCTGTACCCCAATTTAAGAAGTACAAATAAAATAAAAAACAAACGGTGCCTATTTTGGAACCGAAATGCGTGAATCACTGGAAATGGTGTTCAGGTGGTTACATTGAAAAGCATAGATTTTCGGTCTTGTTAACAGTCAGTTACTAGAAGCAGAATCTTATTAGTCACATCATAACTAAAATAGTGCATTTATAGGTGACTGGGAATAGAAGGTGCACACTCATTTGAGCAGAAGCAGCTGCTAGCATGCTTCATAAAGTTTTATCAAATTATTCTAAATTACTCTCTTGAACAGAATGTTCTAAACCCCCAGGGAAAAAAAACAGCAAGTGTGACTGCAAACTCTTTACTAATTAATACCATTAAGTTAACAATGTGTCTATAGGAGAAGGTTTTGTAATTTACTTTGCAGAGATCACATTTCTTATTTGAGCAACTTTAATTTACAGATGCAGTAGTGCAAAGTGAGAAACTTAGATGGTTGGTTTTAAATGTGAGAGTCAGAGCTCTGCTACATTTCCACCAGAGCTCATAGAAAACAAGCTATGGAGTGCTAAAATATTTCCCTGACTGCTGACAAGTTAGACTTGAAATGAGAAGACTCACCTGGGGCATGCTCACTGCATTTAAGACTGTTTTCTATATCTTCAGGTTAATAATTTTTCTTATAGAAATATTCTGCATTAAAACCACTACTGTAAAGCGTCTTGCCTGAGAAATTTCTTAAGAGTAACAATGATCGGAAGAATTTTTCCAACTGGAATAAATTCACAGTCTTACAGTACTGACGAATCAAATGTGTAAACAAGAAAAGCTAACTGAATTGTACAATAATCTTATTTTACATTTAGAACTGATTTTTAGAATTTCCCGTTTGTAAAGTCCACGGGGTGTGTACTTAAAGAAGAGTAAGCCTGTCAAAAAAGGGGGCGGGGAGTATTCACTCTTGCTTTAGTGGTAACCCTACTACTAAAACATAGTTGTATAATAGAAGTAAACAATTCACTGCTCTTGGACACACGCAGACATAACGGAGTAGTAGTAGATCATGAGTAAGAGCCATTACAGCTCAGATGTCTTCTAGCTGTTTACAAAGGAGCAGTCATAACTTCAGGATCCTTGAGGGAAATTACCCATCAGGACAGTCATGCCATAGAACTATCTTTCTGCCTGTCAGTGAAGCTTTCATCAAAACTTTTCCTCAACATTGTGTCAGATCCATCTCTTTTTTCATCAAGGATTCAGCACCTTTGATGAGGTCAGAGGAAACTTTAGAAGGAGGGGATGAAAACCATCTTTGCCTTGTATCTTTCCTGCACAAAAAAGGAAAGGAGAATACCGCCCATATGTTGACTTAGACCGGAGACAGTCCTCAGACTTGTCTATGGGTAGGTCAATTCTGTGATGACCTGTTTCCTTCAAGAGTCAAATATTGCCTTCCATCATCATCCTAAAGCCATTCCAGATTTTGATCATGGATGAATTACACAAAGGGGGCTTTCGAGTTTTTTTTTCTCCAAGTCTGAGAAAAGCAGGTGGCTTATGAGTGTGAGGGACAGGCATATAAATAAACAACAGTGATT